>NC_079197.1:184797118-184899618 GCF_029499605.1 Hyla sarda | reverse complement strand
AGGACGGGATATGAGGACGAGATAGGAGGTCAGGATAGGAGGACGGGATAGGAGGTTGGGATAGGAGGACGGGATAGGAGGTTGGGATAGGAGGTCGAGATATGAGGTCGGGATAGGAGGACGGGATAGGAGGACGGGATAGGAGGTCGGGATATGACAACAATATATGAGGACTGGGTATGAAGTCAAAAGCTTCCTCCTTAGTTTATTTTCCTCCCCAACAAGGGGAGTACTCAGCTAGTAATACATATAGTAACAGTAATAATACATATAGTAACATACGATGCTTTTTTATGTCGGGGCCATCGCATTAAGTGCTATCCGGCAGCGCAAAATTCTTAAGCTGCTGCCGGATAGCAGCTTAATGTTCCCCGTGTGGTGCGGTATTACTTACCCCTCCACGATGCTTCGGGGTGTCCTCCGGGTCCAGCGCTGGTCTTCCGGTGTCTTCTCGGCCCTCTCAGATGACTTCAATACGCTGCTGCGCACGTCATCCAATAGGAACGGCGTACGCAGCGGCGTAATGACGTCGCTACGCAGGCCCAGTAAGGCCTTGCGGAAGACAGCAGAGGACCGGAGAAGACAGCAGAGGACCAGAGAAGACAGCAGAGGACCGGAGAAGACAGCAGAGGACCGGAGAAGACAGCAGAGGACCGGAGAAGACAGCAGAGGACCGGAGAAGACAGCAGAGGACCGGAGAAGACAGCAGAGGACCGGAGAAGACAGCAGAGGACCGGAGAAGACAGCAGAGGACCGGAGAAGACAGCAGAGGACCGGAGAAGACAGCAGAGGACCGGAGAAGACAGCAGAGGACCGGAGAAGACAGCAGAGGACCGGAGAAGACAGCAGAGGACCGGAGAAGACAGCGGAGGACCGGAGAAGACAGCAGAGGACCGGAGAAGACAGCAGAGGACCGGAGAAGACAGCAGAGGACCGGAGAAGACAGCGGAGGACCGGAGAAGACAGCAGAGGACCGGAGAAGACAGCAGAGGACCGGAGAAGACAGCAGAGGACCGGAGAAGACAGCGGAGGACCGGAGAAGACAGCAGAGGACCGGAGAAGACAGCAGAGGACCGGAGAAGACAGCAGAGGACCGGAGAAGACAGCAGAGGACCGGAGAAGACAGCAGAGGACCGTAGAAGACAGCAGAGGACCGGAGAAGACAGCAGAGGACCGGAGAAGACAGCAGAGGACCGGAGAAGACAGCGGAGGACCGGAGAAGACAGCAGAGGACCGGAGAAGACAGCGGAGGGCCGGAGAAGACCAGGAGAGCCCAGGGGAGGCCCGGGGTCACCATCGCGAGCGGCGGGGACAGGTGAGTACAGCTTCCTATACTTAACATTGCACGAATCCCTCAACATATGATGGATTCAACAAACGATGGCTCGTTTGGAACTAATTACCATCGTATGTTGAGGGACCACTGTATATAGTAACATAGTAATAATACATATAGTAACAGTAATAATACATATAGTAACATAGTGATACAATAAACATAGTAACATAGTGATACAATACACATAGTAATAATATATATAGTAACATAGTAATAATACATATAGTAACATAGTGATACAATACATATAATAATAATATATATAGTAACATAGTAATAATACATATAGTAATAATATATATAGTAACATAGTAACAACACATATAGTAACATAGTAATAATACAGATAGTACCATAGTAATAATACATATAGTAACATAGTAATAATACATATAGTAATAATATATATAGTAACATAGCAATAATACAAATAGTAACATAGTGATACAATACATATAGTAACATAGTAACAACACATATAGTAACATAGTAATAATACAGATAGTACCATAGTAATAATACATATAGTAACATAGTAATAATACATATAGTAACATAGTAATAATACACATAGTAACATAGTAATAATACATATAGTAACATAGTAACAATACATATAGTAACATAATAACAATACATATAGTAACATAGTGATACAATACACATAGTAACAGTAATAATATATATATATATAGTAACATAGTAATAATACACATAGTAACAGTAATCATACATATAGTAACATAGTGATACAATACATATAGTAATAATATACATAGTAACATAGTAATAATACATATAGTAACATAGTGATACAATACATATAGTAATAATACACATAGTAACATAGTAATAATACATATAGTAACATAGTGATACAATACGTATAGTAACATAGTAACAATACATATAGTAACATAACAACAATACATATAGTAACATAGTGATACAATACACATAGTAACAGTAATAATATATATATATATATAGTAACATAGTAATAATACACATAGTAACAGTAATAATACATATAGTAACATAGTGATACAATACATATAGTAATAATATACATAGTAACATAGTAATAATACATATAGTAACATAGTGATACAATACGTATAGTAACATAGTAATAATACATATAGTAACATAGTAATAATACATATAGTAACATAGTAATAATAAATATAGTCACATAGTAATAATACATATAGTAACATAGTGATACAATACATATAGTAATAATATATATAGTAACATAGTAATGATACATATAGTAACATAGTGATACAATACATATAGTAACATAGTAATAATACATATAGTAACATAGTAATAATACATATAGTAACATAGTAATAATACATATAGTAACATAGTGATACAATACATATAGTAATAATATATATAGTAACATAGTAATGATACATATAGTAACATAGTGATACAATACATATAGTAACATAGTAATAATATATATAGTAGCATAGTAATAATACACATAGTAACATAGTAATAATATATATACCGTATTTATCGGCGTATAACACGCACTTTTTAGGCTAAAATTTTTAGCCTAAAGTCTGTGTGCGTGTTATACGCCGATACACCCCCAGGAAAGGCAGGGGGAGAGAGGCCGTCGCTGCCCGCTTCTCTCCCCCTGCCTTTCCTGGGGTCTAGAGCGCTGCTGTCGGCCCTTTTCACCCCCTGGTTATCGGCGCCGCTGCCCGTTCTGTCCCCCTGACTATCGGTGCCGTTGCCTCCCCCCATCCCCGGTGGCATAATTACCTGAGTCGGGTCCGCGCTGCTCCAGGCCTCCGTCGTGCGTCCCCGGCGTCATTGCTATGCGCTGAACGGCGCGGCGCATGACGTCAGAGCGCCGTGCATAGCAACGACGCTGGGGACGCACGACGGAGGCCTGGAGCAGCGCGGACCCGACTCAGGTAATTATGCCACCGGGAATGGGGGGAGGCAACGGGGCAGCGGCGCCGGCAATGGGTGCCGCTGCCCCTTCTCTCCCCCTGGCTGTCGGCGCCGCTTCTCTCCCCCTGGCTATCGGCGCCGGCAATGGGGCGCCGGTACCGATAGTCAGGGGGACAGAACGGGCAGCGGCGCCGATAACCAGGGGGTGAAAAGGGCCGACAGCAGGGCTCTAGACCCCAGGAAAGGCAGGGGGAGAGAAGCGGGCAGCGACGGCCTCTCTCCCCCTGCCTTTCCTGGGGGTATATCGGGGTATACACGCGCACACACGCACCCTCATTTTATCATGGATATTTGGGTAAAAAACTTTTTTTACCCAAATATCCTTGGTAAAATGAGGGTGCGTGTTATAGGCCGGTGCGTGGTATACCCCGATAAATACGGTAGTAACATAGTAATAATAAATATAGTAACATAGTAATAATACATATAGTAACATAGTGATACAATACATATAGTAATAATATCTATAGTAACATAGTAATAATACACATAGTAACATAGTAATAATACATATAGTAACATAGTGATACAATACATATAGTAACATAGTAATAATATCTATAGTAACATAGTAATAATACATATAGTAACATAGTAATGATATATATAGTAACATAGTAATAATACACATAGTAACATAGTAATAATAAATATAGTAACATAGTAATAATACATATAGTAACATAGGGGAAGATTTATCAAAACCCGTGTAGAGGAAGAGTGGTGCAGTTGCTCATGGCAACCAATCAGATCACTTCTTTCACTTTTCACAGGCCTCTTTAAAAATGAAAGAAGTGAGCTGATTGGTTGCTATGGGCACCACTGCACCACTCTTCCTCTACACAGGTTTTGATAAATCTCCCCCATAGTGATACAATACATATAGTAATAATATATATATATATATATATATATATATATATATAGTAACATAGTAATAATACATATAGTAACATAGTAATAATACATATAGTAACATAGTAATAATACATATAGTAACATAGTAATAATATATATATAGTAACATAGTAATAATATATATAGTAACATAGTAATAATATATATAGTAGCATAGTAATAATACACATAGTAACATGATATATATAGTAACATAGTAATAATACACATAGTAACATAGTAATAATACATATAGTAACATAGTGATACAATACATATAGTAACATAGTAATAATAAATATAGTAACATAGTAATAATACACATAGTAACATAGTAACATGATATATATAGTAACATAGTAATAATACACATAATAACCATTTCTGGAGAAGAGTTGGATTCGGTCTCGGTGAAGCTTCCTGAAATCCTGGGAGATCTTCCCGGCCGGACGCCGCTCTCTCTTTGTGTAAACACGGCGCGGACGTCCGGGCCCCAGTAATTTCTCGTTCATTACCTTCTCTTCGGAGCCGGTAAATGAATATGATGTAATTTGGTAAGTGAGGATCGGCGGCCGGCGGCACACAAGGTGCACTTACATCCTCGGCCCCGGTAATTATCGGATATTTTCCCGCCAGACTCACCGGGTACACAGCACTTTGATGTAGAAGAATACAAATTATTTAAAATAGTGAACGGGAGGATGATGAGGCAATAATAGGATAAGAGCCGCGGGAGGCGAGGAATTTAGGTAAAGAGCCTGATTATTTCTAATGAGTGATACTTCAGATGAGGAAGACTTCACAAGGAGATTTGGGGAGAGAATTATGGATGGAAATGGCGCTCTTAATTATTTCACCTCATAAATTTACATATTATGCTAAGTAACTGTACTTTGCTTTACAGATCCTGAGTTATGTCATGTTATACTGTACTCCAGTGACATCCAGAGCTGCATTCATAATTCTGCTGGTTTCTAACATTAAACGCTAAACAGTTGAGTTATATTATGTCCTATACTGTACTCCAGTGACATCCAGAGCTGCATTCATAATTCTGCTGGTTTCTAACATTAAACGCTAAACAGTTGAGTTATATTATGTCCTATACTGTACTCCAGTGACATCCAGAGCTGCATTCATAATTCTGCTGGTTTCTAACATTAAACGCTAAACAGTTGAGTTATATTATGTCCTATACTGTACTCCAGTGACATCCAGAGCTGCATTCATAATTCTGCTGGTTTCTAATGTAAACTCTAAACAGTTGAGTTATATTATGTTCTATACTGTACTCCAGTGACATCCAGAGCTGCATTCATAATTCTGCTGGTTTGTAATGTAAACTCTAAACAGTTGAGTTATATTATGTTCTATACTGTACTCCAGTGACATCCAGAGCTGCATTCACAATTCTGCTGGTTTCTAACATTAAACGCTAAACAGTTGAGTTATATTACGTTCTATACTGTACTCCAGTGACATCCAGAGCTGCATTCATAATTCTGCTGGTTTCTAACATTAAACTCTAAACAGTTGAGTTATATTATGCTCTATACTGTACTCCAGTGACATCCAGAGCTGCATTCATAATTCTGCTCGTTTCTAACATTAAACTCTAAACAGTTGAGTTATATTATGTTCTATACTGTACTCCAGTGACATCCAGAGCTGCATTCACAATACTGCTGGTATTCAATATGAGTTAATTCATGAATTATTTTGTACTCCAGTGACATCCAGAGCTGCATTCACAATTCTGCTGGTTTCTAATGTAAACTCTAAACAGTTGAGTTATATTATGTCCTATGCTGTACTCCAGTGACATCCAGAGCTGCATTCACAATTCTGCTGGTTTCTAATGTAAACCCTAAACAGTTGAGTTATATTATGTTCTATACTGTACTCCAGTGACATCCAGAGCTGCATTCATAATTCTGCTGGTTTCTAATGTAAACTCTAAACAGTTGAGTTATATTATGTTCTATACTGTACTCCAGTGACATCCAGAGCTGCATTCACAATTCTGCTGGTTTCTAACATTAAACGCTAAACAGTTGAGTTATATTATGTTCTATACTGTACTCCAGTGACATCCAGAGAGGCATTCAAAATTCTGCTGGTTTCTAACATTAAACGCTAAACAGTTGAGTTATATTACGTTCTATACTGTACTCCAGTGACATCCAGAGCTGCATTCATAATTCTGCTGGTTTCTAACATTAAACTCTAAACAGTTGAGTTATATTATGCTCTATACTGTACTCCAGTGACATCCAGAGCTGCATTCACAATACTGCTGGTATTCAATATGAGTTAATTCATGAATTATTTTGTACTCCAGTGACATCCAGAGCTGCATTCATAATTCTGCTGGTTTCTAATGTAAACTCTAAATAGTTGAGTTATATTATGTCCTATGCTGTACTCCAGTGACATCCAGAGCTGCATCCATAATTCTGCCTGTATTCAATGTGAGTTACAGCATGAAATTTACTCTACTCCAGTGACTTTCAAAGCTGTATTCACAATTCTGCTGGTCTCCAACGTGAGCTACCCATGTATTATTATACTGCACTTCAGTCACATCTAGAGCTGCATCCAAAATTCATTTTTTATCTTGAATGATACTTTACTCCAGTGACACCCAAAGCTGCCTTCATCATTTTGCTGGTATTTAGTGTGAGTTACATCATGAATTATTTTGTACTCCAGTGACATCCAGAGCTGCATTCACAATTCTGCTGGTTTCTAACATGATTTACAAAATTATTTTTTTCTGTATTCTTATGACATCCAGAGCTGCATTTACAATACTGCTGTTTTTAAATGTTACCATAGTTACATAATGTATTTTACTGTACTCCAGTGACATCCAGAGCTGCAATCACAATTCCTCTGGTATTTAATGTTAGCTACATAATCTACTTACTGTACTCCAGTGACATCCAGAGCTGCAATCACAATTCCTCTGGTATTTAATGTTAGCTACATAATCTACTTACTGTACTCCAGTGACATCCAGAGCTGCATTCACAATACTGCTGGTATTCAATATGAGTTAATTCATGAATTATTTTGTACTCCAGTGACATCAAGAGCTGCATTCAAAATTCTGCTGGTATTCAATGTTGGCTACATAATTATACTCAAGTGACGTCAAGAGCTGCATTCACAATTCTGCTGGTTTCTAACATGATTTACAAAATGATTTTTTTCTGTATTCTTACGACATCCAGAGCTGCATTTACAATTCTTTTGGTATTCAATGTTAGCTACATAACCTACTTACTGTACTCCAGTGACATCCAGAGCTGCAATCACAATTCCTCTGGTATTTAATGTTAGCTACATAACCTACTTACTGTACTCCAGTGACATCCAGAGCTGCATTCACAATACTGCTGGTATTCAATATGAGTTAATTCATGAATTATTTTGTACTCCAGTGACATCCAGAGCTGCATTCATAATTCTGCTGTTTTTCAACATGCATTACATTATATAGTTACTGTACTCCAGTGACATCCAGAGCTGCATTCATAATTCTGCTGGTTTCTAATGTGAACTCTGAACAGTTGAGGTGTATTACGTCCTATACTGTACTCCAGTGACATCCAGAGCTGCATTCAAAATTCTGTTGGTTTTTAAGTGAAATCTGAAGAGCTGATTAATATTATGTTCTATACTGTACTCCAGTGACATCCAGAGCTGTATTCACAATTCTGCTGGTTTTCAATAGGAAGTGATATGAACCAGTTGAGTCTGTTATTGCGTTGTGTTTTTTTCTCCAGTCACATCCAAAGCAGCATCCACAAGTTTGCAGGTTGAGTTAGTTGGAGCTCAAATGACACAGCTCAGTTACCATAAAAGTCTATATCAGTGTTTTGCAACTAGGGTGCCTCCAGCTGTTGCAAAACTACAACTCCCAGCATGCCCAGACAGCCAAAGGCTGTCTGGGCATGCTGGGAGTTGTAGTTTTGCAACAACTGGAGGCACCCTGGTTGGGAAACACAGGTCTATATTGTACTCCAGCCACATCCAATAAAATACATATATATATATATATATATATATATATATATATATATATAGGGGAGATTCTCATCATTACAGGCAGGCATGCTGTAAATCTAGAAGCCTGAGGGGGGCGCTGTAAGCAGGGGATAAAGGACTGACACAAACACGCGGCTGACAATGTAATTGGATGTTTGTGTGGATGGATTATGGGAATATGACAAGTAGACGCTGGAGGGGACCGGCCGGACACACGGTGCAGCAACAATATTAGAAAAACAAGTAGACAAAATAAACCCAAAAAAGAGATGATAAAATCACAAAACCTCCGGATAGGCCTTAAGTATGTGATCCTTGGGGGTCTGACACCTGGCCCCCCACCAATCAGCTCTGGTTGTCACATGTTATATATTCCAGTTGTTTTTAAAACTTTAAATAAACAAACAAATAAACCATGTATTGTTGTGGAATTTCCAAAATGAGATGTTTTTGGAGTGTGGGAAGAAACTAATTATCCCCACACAAACACAGGGAGAACATACAAACTCCTTGCAAGATGTTACCCTTGGTGGGATTTGAACCCAGGATCCCAACGCCAACCACAGAGCCACCATACGATGCCAACAACTGAACCTCAGCCGCTTTCTCATTTCCTTTTCCAGCAAGAAATTGAAGCACAGTCCTAAAAACCTATTAGAAGCTTTTCAGGTGCCCCTGCTGTCCAGACAACAGGTGCCCATTCTTACCAGGCTGTCCAGACAACAGGTGCCCATGCTTACCACGCTGTCCAGACAACAGGTGCCCATGCTTACCACGCTGTCCAGACAACAGGTGCCCATTCTTACCAAGCTGCCCATACATCAGGTGCCCATGCTTACCAGGCTGTCCAGACAACAGGTGCCCATGCTTACCAGGCTGTCCAGACAACAGGTGCCCATGCTTACCAGGCTGTCCAGACAACAGGTGCCCATGCTTACCAGGCTGTCCAGACAACAGGTGCCCATGCTTACCAGGCTGTCCAGACATCAGGTGCCCATGCTTACCAGGCTGTCCAGACAACAGGTGCCCATTCTTACCAGGCTGTCCAGACAACAGGTGCCCATGCTTACCAGGCTGTCCAGACAACAGGTGCCCATTCTTACCAGGCTGTCCAGACAACAGGTGCCCATGCTTACCAGGCTGTCCAGACATCAGGTGCCCATTCTTACCAGGCTGTCCATACATCAGGTGCCCATTCTTACCAGGCTGTCCATACATCAGGTGCCCATTCTTACCAGGCTGTCCATACATCAGGTGCCCATTCTTACCAGGCTGTCCAGACAACAGGTGCCCATTCTTACCAGGCTATCCAGACATCAGGTGCCCATGCTTACCAGGCTGTCCAGACATCTGATGCTTACCAGGCTGTCCAGACATCAGGTGCCCATTCTTACCAGGCTGTCCAGACATCAGGTGCCCATGCTTACCAGGCTGTCCATACATCAGGTGCCCATTCTTACCAGGCTGTCCATACATCAGGTGCCCATTCTTACCAGGCTGTCCATACATCAGGTGCCCATTCTTACCAGGCTGTCCAGACAACAGGTGCCCATTCTTACCAGGCTGTCCATACATCAGGTGCCCATTCTTACCAGGCTGTCCATACATCAGGTGCCCATGCATACCAGGCTGTCCATACATCAGGTGCCCATTCTTACCAGGCTGTCCATACATCAGGTGCCCATTCTTACCAGGCTGTCCAGACAACAGGTGCCCATTCTTACCAGGCTGTCCAGACAACAGGTGCCCATTCTTACCAGGCTGTCCATACATCAGGTGCCCATTCTTACCAGGCTGTCCAGACAACAGGTGCCCATTCTTACCAGGCTGTCCATACATCAGGTGCCCATTCTTACCAGGCTGTCCATACATCAGGTGCCCATTCTTACCAGGCTGCCCATACATCAGGTGCCCATGCTTACCAGGCTGTCCAGACATCGAGTGCTAATCAGGGGCGGATCCAGAGCCTAGTCTCGGGAGGGGCACTATTAGAGAATTTTGTGTTGGCGGACAGAAAATAAGGTGTTGCTTAAGGAATTTACAATATTATTAAATGTATCCAGTATAATAATCAAATACACCAATTACCACAGAATGGGAAAGCGCTAAAGAAGTTTTTACCATTTAAAACTACAACTCCCAGTATGACCTAAGTAGTGGTGAGGGGATGCTGGGAGTTGTTGTTTCACCCATCATTACTGCAAAACTTACCAGTGATGGGACAGTCAGGACAATACACAATGATATCAGTGACTACAGGTGACGTCTTCTCTATAGTGAGGAGAATACACAGTGATATCAGTGACTACAGGTGACGTCTTCTCTATAGTGAGGAGAATACACAGTGATATCAGTGACTACAGGTGACGTCTTCTCTATAGTGAAGAGAATACACAATGATATCAGTGACTACAGGTGATGTCTTCTCTATAGTGAGGAGAATACACAATGATATCAGTGACTACAGGTGACCTCTTCTCTATAGTGAGGAGAATACACAATGATATCAGTGACTACAGGTGACGTCTTCTCTATAGTGAGGAGAATATACAATGATATCAGTGACTACAGGTGACGTCTTCTCTATAGTGAAGAGAATACACAATGATATCAGTGACTACAGGTGACGTCTTCTCTATAGTGAAGAGAATACACAATGATATCAGTGACTACAGGTGACGTCTTCTCTATAGTGAAGAGAATACACAATGATATCAGTGACTACAGGTGATGTCTTCTCTATAGAGAGGAGAATACACAATGATATCAGTGACTACAGGTGACGTCTTCTCTATAGTGAGGAGAATACACAATGATATCAGTGACTACAGGTGACATCTTCTCTATAGTCTTTCCTTATCTAATTCAGATGGTAGATACCGCCAGGTCCAGCTAAATGTTCTCACTGCAGAACTTGACGCCCAGACGTCTCCTCACTATGTCAGCGCATTCTCATCCTCTATATGAAAAAAGTATTATTAGAAACCTTCCAAACGCTGTATCCTCTAAATATAATTCTCGCACACTGTACCCTCTGAATATAATACTGCCATACATTGTACCCTCTGAATATAATTCTGACACACTGTACCCACTGAATATAATACTGCCACACACTGTACCCCTGAATATATTACTGGCACACACTGTACCCCTGAAAATAATACTGCCATACATTGTACCCTCTGAATATAATTCTGACACACTGTACCCTCTGAATATAATACTGCCATACATTGTACCCTCTGAATATAATTCTGATACACTGTACCCACTGAATATATTACTGCCACACACTGTACCCCTGAATATAATACTGCCACACACTGTACCCCGTGAATATAATACTGCCACACACTGTACCCCCTGAATATAATACTGTCACACACTGTACCCCCTGAATATAATACTGCCACACACTGTACCCTCTGAATATAATTCTGATACACTGTACCCACTGAATATATTACTGCCACACACTGTACCCCTGAATATAATACTGCCACACACTGTACCCCGTGAATATAATACTGCCACACACTGTACCCCCTGAATATAATACTGTCACACACTGTACCCCCTGAATATAATACTGCCACACACTGTACCCCTGAATATAATACTGCCACACACTGTACCCCTGAATATAATACTGCCACACACTGTACCCCTGAATATATTACTGCCACACACTGTACCCACTAAATATAATACTGCCACACACTGTACCCCTGAATATAATACTGCCACACACTGTACCCCTGAATATAATACTGCCTCACACTGTACCCCCTGAATATAATACTGCCACACACTGTAACCTCTGAATATATTACTACAACACACTGTACCCCTGAATATAATGCTGCCACACACTGTACCCCCTGAATATAATACTTCCTCACACTGTACCCCCTGAATATAATACTGTCACACACTGTAACCTCTGAATATATTACTACAACACACTGTACCCCTGAATATAATACTGCCACACACTGTAACCTCTGAATATATTACTACAACACACTGTACCCCTGAATATAATGCTGCCACACACTGTACCCCCTGAATATAATACTTCCTCACACTGTACCCCCTGAATATAATACTGCCACACACTGTAACCTCTGAATATATTACTACAACACACTGTACGCTCTAAATATCCCTCTGAATACAATACCGTGATATATTGTGGCTAATGAAAACCGTACTTCCCCAGAAATTCCTTATACTCTCTGCCCCTCATATATAGTAATAATGCCCCATCCTGTGCCCCCACATATAACTATGACCCACCCTGTTCTCCCTCATAATAATAATGCCCTCTGTCCTGTGCCCCTACCATATAATATCCCCTGTGCTGTGCCCCTCACATATAATGTCCCTGTAATGTTCCCCTCACATATAATGCCCCTGTAATGTTATAATGCCCCTTGTCCTGCACCCTCAGGGGGCATTTTAAGTAAGGGGCACAAGACAGGGGGGGCATTATAAGTGAGTGGCACATGACAGGAGGGCATTAAATGAGTAGGCTTTAAAGTGTCCTCTTCTCACCCCTATAACCCTTTTATTTTTCCGCATACAGGACTATATGAGGGCTTATTTTTTGTGATGTGATCTGAAGTTTTTGTCAGGACCATTTTTATTTAGATTTTGTTTTTTTTTTAGTTATTGAAGTGAGCAAAAATACGCACTTCTGGACTTTGATATGTTTTCATGCTTTCAACTTTCAGTGTGCAACTTAACTATTATATTTTATTAGTTCACACATTTGTGCATGTGGCGCTACCACATATGTTTAGGGTTTATGTATAGGGTTTTCCTTACATTATTTCATTAAAAAAATGGGAACAAAGGGTGATTCAAACTTTTATTAGGCAAGGGGTAAATCACATTTATTACTTTTTTAAATGTATATATTTTTTTTTTGACACTTTTTTGGTCCCCATGTATAGGCCAGTGAGAAAAGGGACATAATACTGCGGGACTATATACATCAGCTGTGCTGTACCCACTGCCCTGGCTACTATATATATATATGTTTATGTGCATAAATATAGCTGCCAGGGCAGTGGGTACAGCACAGATAAGCTGATGTATATAGTCCCGCAGTATTATGTCCCTATATACGTGCTGTGTGTCCTCTGAACTGGCCCATACTATATATATTATATACGTAATATGGGCTGTTCGACGCCGCGCCATTTAGGAGGCGGCGTCTCGGACTGGCAAGGAGGGGGTTAAATAAAGTTAGAAGAAAAAATAAAATGAGGAGCTGGAGAAATAGGGGGGTGTAACCTAGAAGGGCAGGAGGACAGGGATAGGCTAGGTTAACAGGAAGGGGAGGAGGAGTAATAGGGGATAAAATGTGTTGCTGAGGCTTACGGCTTCCTCATTGTGGAGTCCCCGGCAAGTGTGAAGATGTCCCGCCCACCCACCCCTTGTACGTTCTGTTTTGGTATATATAAAAAAAAAAAAAAAAAAATTGGTAATAGTTGGTATAAAAAAAAAAAAAAAAATAATTTTTTTTAAATATTATGTTACTTTGTATCGGTGTTTTATCCCTTGGTTATAGGTGGGTCCCGTGGGACTTTTAGGACTATTCGGCTGGATGGTGCCTGTTGGGTCTTTGTGACCTTGGGATCTGGTGATGTGGAGTGGGTTGTGGTTTGGTTCCCGTTTTAATGTTATTCTCTTTTAGGCTAAGTCACAGCGTGGCGGAGGAGAAATTTGGAGGAGATTTTCCTGGAGAGTAGAGTGTGATGCCCGTCGAAGAGGGCGGCCGGCTGACCGCTTACCTCTGAGAGTGTTCAATCAGAAGTTCGGATATAAATGGTTTATTTTAATGGTTATTAAATAAACGCTGTGGCCGACCCCCAGTTGTCCAGCAAAAGTTAGAAGTGGTCAGTGTTTTTATTATATCCAGCGAACAGTTAGAAACATAAATAAACTGAAGGTCACCTATTGTCAGTCCAGGCAGGGCAGAGAACACAGCACAGACATTGGTATATAGTGACATAACACTGAGGGGCTATATACATTAATTGTAGCCTTGACTACTATATACATGCATATATTTATAGCAGCCAGGGCAGTGGTACAGCACAGCTGATGTATATAGCCCCACAGTGTTTCCCAACTAGGGTGCCTCCAGCTGTTGCAAAACGACAACTCTGGTTGGCTGTCTGGGCATGCTGGTAGTTGTAGTTTTGCAACAGCTGGAGGCACCCTGTTTGAGAAACACATCACTGTATATCAATGACTGGCCCATACTGCATATACTATATGTAGTAGGCCAGAGAGGGCACAGCAGTCACTGGTATACAGGTAGTGACTGACATGCCCGGACACCGGGGCCTCACTACAGACCTCCTCACCTCCGATGGCCGCCCTGCAGATCAGAGACTGTCAGAGTGGACGGAGCTCCGCTGGTATGGAGGATACAGGCCGCAGAGGCTGTACAGCTGGCAGGCAGTGTCTCTCTCTCTGCAGTGAGCAGCCGGGGGAGGGGTCGGACGAGCAGGGACTAAGTTTGCAGCGACAGCTCCCTCGTTTAAAGGGGCAGCAGGAGCTGGAGCAGCGTGTGAAAGGTGAGGGGACAGTGGAGCCGGGGACAGCTCCTGCTCCTCAGTAATAGGGGCAGCAATCTCCGGGGGGGGGGGGGGGGGGGGGGGCTGGGGGGGGGGGTGCCCATGCTTACCAGGCTGTCCAGACATCAGGTGCCCATGCTTACCACGCTGTCCAGATATCAGGCGCTCATACTTACCAGGCTGTCCAGATATCAGGCTCCCATACTTACCAGGCTGTCCAGATATCAGGCTCCCATACTTACCAGGCTGTCCAGATATCAGGCTCCCATACTTACCAGGCTGTCCATAAATCAGGTGCCCATGCTTACCAGGCTGTCCATACATCAGGTGACCATTCTTACCAGGTTGTCCAGATATCAGGTGCCCATACTTACCAGGCTGTCCAGACAACAGGTGCCCATGCTTACCAGGCTGTCCAGACAACAGGTGCCCATGCTTACCAGGCTGTCCAGATATCAGGTGCCCATTCTTACCAGGCTGTCCAGACATCAGGCTCCCATACTTACCAGGCTGTCCAGACAACAGGTGCCCATACTTACCAGGCTGTCCAGACATCAGGTGCCCATACTTACCAGGCTGTCCAGATATCAGGCTCCCATACTTACCAGGCTGTCCAGACAACAGGTGCCCATACTTACCAGGCTGTCCAGACATCAGGTGCCCATACTTACCAGGCTGTCCAGATATCAGGCTCCCATACTTACCAGGCTGTCCAGACAACAGGTGCCCATGCTTACCAGGCTGTCCAGACATCAGGTACCAATTGCTTACCAAACTGTCCAAACTCTGGGTTTCCCTGCTTACCAGGCTGTCAAGATGTCAGGTGGCCATGGTTACCAAGATGTCCTGACATTGGGTGCCCCTGCTTACCAGGCTGTCCAGACATCAGGTGCTCCTGCTTTCAAGGTGTTCCAGACATTGGGTACCCCTACTTACCAGGCTGTCCAAACTTTGGGTGCCCCTGCTTACCAGGCTGCTCAGACATTGGGTACCAATGCTTACCAAGATATCCTAACATTGGGTGCCCATGCTTACCAAGTGTTCCAGACATTGGGTGCCCATGCTTACCAGGCTGTCCAGACATCAGGTGCCCATGCTTACCACGCTGTCCAGATATCAGGCGCTCATACTTACCAGGCTGTCCAGATATCAGGCTCCCATACTTACCAGGCTGTCCAGATATCAGGCTCCCATACTTACCAGGCTGTCCATAAATCAGGTGCCCATGCTTACCAGGCTGTCCATACATCAGGTGCCCATTCTTACCAGGTTGTCCAGATATCAGGTGCCCATACTTACCAGGCTGTCCAGACAACAGGTGCCCATGCTTACCAGGCTGTCCATACATCAGGTGCCCATGCTTACCAGGCTGTCCAGATATCAGGTGCCCATTCTTACCAGGCTGTCCAGACATCAGGCTCCCATACTTACCAGGCTGTCCAGACAACAGGTGCCCATACTTACCAGGCTGTCCAGACATCAGGTGCCCATACTTACCAGGCTGTCCAGATATCAGGCTCCCATACTTACCAGGCTGTCCAGACAACAGGTGCCCATACTTACCAGGCTGTCCAGACATCAGGTGCCCATACTTACCAGGCTGTCCAGATATCAGGCTCCCATACTTACCAGGCTGTCCAGACAACAGGTGCCCATGCTTACCAGGCTGTCCAGACATCAGGTACCAATTGCTTACCAAACTGTCCAAACTCTGGGTTTCCCTGCTTACCAGGCTGTCAAGATGTCAGGTGGCCATGGTTACCAAGATGTCCTGACATTGGGTGCCCCTGCTTACCAGGCTGTCCAGACATCAGGTGCTCCTGCTTTCAAGGTGTTCCAGACATTGGGTACCCCTACTTACCAGGCTGTCCAAACTTTGGGTGCCCCTGCTTACCAGGCTGCTCAGACATTGGGTACCAATGCTTACCAAGATATCCTAACATTGGGTGCCCATGCTTACCAAGTGTTCCAGACATTGGGTGCCCATGCTTACCAGGTGTTCCAGACATTGGGTGCCCATGCTTACCAGGTGTTCCAGACATTGGGTGCCCCTACTTACCAGGCTTTCCAGACCATTATGAAGGCGCCTCCCAGCAGCATCTCACATGTGCTTCCGCCTGACTAGGTTCTACTGGGCCTTGAGCATCTCCTTATAGACAGCGCACCCTTGGACTCTACAAGATGCATGATCGCAGGGGTCCCGCTGCTGGGGACCCCCGCGATCTCGGTGCAGCCCCCGGCTTTCTGTGTCAGGTGCTTCTTCAGAGACGGAAACGTGACATCATGGCCACGCCCCCTGCGACATCACGCCCCCTCCGATCATGGTGTGACGGCACTAGGGGCATGGCCGTGATGTCACGTCCCCATCTCGGAGGCAGCGCCCGGCACAGAATGTCGGGGACTGCGCCGAGAATGCGGGGGTCCCCAGCGGCGGGACCCCTGCGATCATACATACCTTTGGATAGGGGATAAGATGTATAAAGCCGGAATACCCCTTTAATAATGTAGTACTACAAGTCCAAGAATTGCGGCTGTAGTCTGAACCTCTCTTATTATACAGTTGTGTCACTGTCACATGGAGACATTTGCAGGAAGAAATAATCTCCCGCTGCAAATTGTAGTAATGCCGCCATTAGTATGCACGGCGTCCCCGGCCATCGTACAATTAATTTGAGAGTTTAATTAAATCTTTTAATGTATTAAACAAAACGAGTCGTGAAGTTTTCGATGGACAAAGGGGAGAATTAGTTCGGCTGAATTGTGTGTAAGCGAGCCCGGCTTTATGCCGAACAATACATCACACGGCATATTTATCTTAACCACTTCAATGCTACAGAGACGCCGTCCTCATTTTCAGCCAATTATCTGCAGGCCCCAGTGACATTTGGAAGGTTAATCTGGCGGCACGCTGCCGAGAACAATACGGTAATCTGTCTGAACTGAGACAATCATTGGGTTATTAAAAGACGTTTAACTTTTTCTTGTGGCAACACCAATATTTTCCTTCTCTGTGACCTACTCAAATGTTACAAGGAATTCACTACAACTGTGCTCCTGGCCATCGCCGCCAGATCTCCCAAATGTTCCAATCTTAAAGCGGTACTCCAGGGAAGTATATGGATAAAAAAAGCTCCAAAGCCACCACACTTCCTGGATATGTTCCCTGTAAACCATCTTGCCTGATATGCATGGCTCCTGTGGCCCCTGTTATCTTCTCTGGTTGCTTGATATTTTTTGCCATCCTTCCCTCCCCTTGCCTACATCTCCCAGCAATCATTGCAGCACTGCTCTGCCAGCCACTCACTCTCTGAGAGCAGCCCCCACCCTCCTGCTCTGAGCAGAAGAGAGAGCTACAGTGTCTGATTGGCTGAAACTGCACACACCTCCCAGTTTTCAGCACTAAACGGAGCATGACTCATCAGTGCAGGGCATAAACCATGCGGTCTACGTCTCTCAGGAGGGTGGGGGCTGCTTTCAGAGAGGGACTTGGACTTAGACAGAGTGGATGGCTGGATGATGTAATTCCCTGTAAAGGGGTACTCCGGTGGAAAACAATTATATTTTTCAAAACAACTGGTGCCAGAAAGGCAGATTTGTAAATTACTTCTATAAAAAAATCTTAACCCTTCCAGTACTTGCAAAAGGATGGGGGGAGAGTGCATAAAACTTAACATTTATTAATAATGAAACAATACATTCCTTCTAAAGAGTCTATTGGTGGGCAATACACAATCATTGGATTCAGGGGCATAGTTTTGCTCACTGTTTATGGCGTCCGGTTCAGCGTCCGTGCACCCGCAGTTGTGGGGAGCCATGCAATATCGCCGTCTGCCAAGGCACGTGAAGACTGAGTGCTGGCGTCTGACGTAATATCCTGTTCCGGGCAGGGTGGGCGGGATCAGGAACGCGTCATGATCCCAGCAGATGCAGAGATGCCGGGAGGCGTGGCATAGCTCCATCACACAGAAGGGGCTGTCTCCTGTCCAGGGTTAACCCTAGCACTGCTGGAATGGATAATGTGTGATAGTACTGTGGTACTATAGGCTAGTTGTGAACCACACTCCCAGATGTACGTTACGCTAAACCGTGACAAATGGTGACAGTGGTGAACGCTGACATTCTATGAATGCAACCCACATATTGAAATTATGTAAAATAACATAACAAGTAGAGATGAGCAAACTTTTCAAAAATTTGATGACAAAAAAATGTGTTTCGATCTGAATTTATTTGCGGCGACTCTATATTAAAAACCGCTATGTCTAGCCTACATACAGCCTCTATAGGGGTATAGAACACTTTGTTGTGTTGGCAGCATGAGGAGACCATATAGTGGCTGAATGACACAGCATGGAGGTGTTGGCAGCATGAGGAGACCATATAGTGGCTGAATGACACAGTCAGGAGCAGGCATCAGCAGTACCCCAGAGGGTTTAATAACCCCTTACATTGAAAGATCAATCTTGAAATCTCAATTCAGCATTTATGTTAGCTAGTGCTACCAGAACATATTTGGATTTAATATCCCAGTCCCAATAGCATCAGAAAACGATATATTGGCTGAATTACACAGCTTGGAGGTGGGGAAAGCATAAGGAGCCCATGTAGTGTCTGAACGGTACAGCCTGAAGGTGGCTGAAGCATGAGGAGACCATTGAAATACAAGAATTTTAAATAGAAATCTAAGATTTTGAAATTGAAATTAAGGATCTTGAAATTGAACTTTCAACTCCCAAGTTTTAGTGGCCCGGGTCCCGGAGTGTGGGTACAAAGGACCTAACCTAACAAGGAGTCACATGTCAGCACAATGACAGAGCCTGGAGGTGGCATCAGTAGGAGGAGATCATATAGTGTCTGAATGGCACAGCGTGGCGTTGGCTGAAGCATGAGGACACCCCAGTGCTTCACAAGAATAATAAAATGATAGATACGTTCTCTGAAGAAAAGGATGCTTCATTAGATGACAATATGAGTATTGTGTGTTCCAGTGATATTAGCTCATCGGAGGAACAGGAAAACATGATACAACTTAATTCTGTAACTGAAGAACCACAACAAAGAATGAAAGACTTAAAGCCTACTGGAACTGAGGAACTTCAAAATGGTAAATCTCCCACCTGGGACAGTCAGTCAATTCCAACAGCCGGTGGTCGGTATCCACAGTTCCCTGTTTCTGCTAGTCCTTGGCAATATTCCTTTTATTACTGGTCTGGTATCAACAGGGCAATAATGTTGGGAGAGTAACTCAAGGATAGCCACATGTTTCCTACAATACACAGTCAATACATGGAGACCATATAGTGGCTGAATGACACAGCCTGGAGGTGGCTGAAGCATGAGGAGACCATATAGTGTCTGAATGGCACAGCGTGGAGGTGGCGGCAGATGAGGAGACAATAGGGCCTCACAATCTCTCAGAATGAAAGATTAATTTTTAAATTTCTATTGAAGATATACGGTACCTAGTGCTACCATAAACATATATAGGTAATGTCCTAGGCCCAGCAGCATCACTAAACCATGTAGTTCCTGAAATACATCAGCATGAGTTTACAAGAGGGCTTCACAACCCCTAACATTATGTTAATGTTGAAATCTGTATAGAAGATGTATGTAAGCTAGTGCTAACACATCAAAAAAATTTAGGCACAGGCCCAGCAGCATCACTAAACCATATAGTTGCTGAAACACACAGCCTGGAGCAGGCAGCAGGATGCGTACATAAGAGGGCTTCACAACCCCTAACATTAAATGATCAATGTTGAGCATGTATGTTTGCTAGTGCTAACATAAAAAAAAACTGTAATATCCAAGACAGTTCCACCAGCATCAGAAATCAATATATTGGGGGAATGACACAGCCTGGAGGTGGCAAAAGCATAAGGAGTCCATATAGTGGCTGAATGGCATAGCCTGGAGTTGGCCGAAGCATGAGGAGACCATATAGTGGCTGAATGGCACAGCCTGGAGTTGGCAGAAGCAGCATCAGGAGTCCTGAAAGTGACCCGGTGACAGAGTGGTGCGGTGGGTGGCAATACCAGTACCCGGTGATGAAGGTGGCTGCAATGTCTGTAAATGGGGATCAGCACCTTAAATCTGTTTGGCACTCTCCATATTTGTGCAGTGTTGGTGTAGCCCCATGGTCAATCTACTCTGATGCATCAGACATTGGTGGGTTAAAATCCTGGCTGATCCATTACTGATTCATCTTCACAGAGGTCCGTCTCTCCACATTTTTGGTGGACAAACAAGTTTTCCTTGGGGTAACTATGGCCCCCCGCCACACTAAACACCCGCTCTGATGGCACACTACTGGCCAGGCAGGGCAGCTTTTCTAGGGCAAACTCTGCAAGTTGCGGCCACAAATCAAGTTTTGCTGTCCAGAAGTCCAGCGGATTTTCAAGGTGTGTTGGCATGGGCTTGTCAAGGTATGCCACCACCTGCTGGTTCAGGTCCTGCTCCAGGTCTAACTGCTGCTGATGAGTTGCTTCATTATGCAGGTGAAGAAAGGTACTCATCAGCGACTGTAGACTCAGGCTGCTGCTGATGGAGCTGGTACTGCCCCTGCCACCCCTCCCCAGCAGCCATGGCAGTGGAAGGTGAGCGCAGAGGGCCCCCCGAGTAAGACCTGGGAGTGGATGGACGATGGCGCCGATAGGCTTCAGCCAACTGACTACGTAGGATCTATCTGTAGTAGATCAGTTTGTCCTCCCTCTCAGTGGGTGTAAAAAAGGCCCCCATTTTGTGCCGGTAGCGAGGGTCCAATAAGGTGGAGAGCCAGAAGTCATCCCGCTGCCGAATGGTGACAATACGGCTGTCACTACGTAAGCAAGTGTGCATGCATCGTGCCATTTGTGCAAGTGACTCGGAGGGACTACCTGCCTCCATCTCCACTGCATACTGCCACGGTGTGTCTGGGTCCTTTGTCTCGCCTTCCTCATAACACTCTAGCTCCTCTGCCTGCTCCTCCTCTCCTGTCCGATGACTAGAAACACCACCCATCTCATTAAACCTAAACTGATCTCCACTGTGCCCCTCCTCCTCCTCCTCCTCCAGTTCAGCCTCCACAGGGCTCATGTGGCCATGAGATGTAGGCGCAACATTTCCATTGCCCTGACCAGCCATCATTTCCAACACTTGTTGTAGGATATGAAGCAGTGGAATGACATCGTTCATCCCTGTATCCTGGCTACTTACATATCATGTGGCTTCCTCAAAGGGCCTGAGCAAACGTCAGGAGTCACATATGAGATGCCACTGGTTCACATTGAAGTTATACAGGGGAGTACCCCTATCTGCTTGTATCATCAAGAAATGAGTGATGGCTTTTCTCTGTTCGTACAGTCTGTCCAACCTATGCAGGGTGGAATTCCAACGTGTGGCCATGTCACAAATAAGACTATGTTGTGGGATACCATTCTGAGGAGTAACTGAAGTGCATGCAAAGTTTCCTTCCCATCCTTAGGATGTCTTGCAAATAGGGTGAAGACTTCAGGAACTGCTTGACAACTAGATTTAACACGTGTGCCATGCAGGGCGCATGTTTCAGCCTTCCTTGTCGCAGCCCAACCAAGATGTTCTTCCCGTTGTCGGTCATCATGGTTCCAATTTCCAGATTTCGTGGAGTAAGCCATACTCCGATTTCTTTACGAAAGACTTTTAGCAGTTCCTCGCCTGTGTGACTCTTTTCGCCAAAGCAAACCATGTGAAAAACTGTGTGACACCGCCATGCCCTGCACACATGGTATACTGAAGGGCCACTGAGATTTGTCCGGGCAGTGGAGGCTGAGAACACGGTGGAGGATGAGGTGGCGGAGTCGCACACTGTCACAGGACCAATGGGCTAATAGCGTTGAGGAGGAAGCGGCGTGACCTGGGGTTGTGGCTGTGCAGGAACAACATTCACCCAGTGGGCCATAAAGGACATGTATTGTCCCTGCCCGTAGTTACAGCTCCGCAATTCGGTGCTGCCGTGCACTTTTGAACACACCGACAGGCTCAAGGACTGGCCCACCTTCTCTTGTACAAACTTATTCAGGGCAGGTACTGCTTTCTTCGCAAAAAATTACGGCTTGGGACTCTCCACCTCGGCTCTGCACAAGCCATCAATTCTTTGAAAGCTGCAGAGTCCACCGCTTGAAAAGGGATGGACTGCAGCACCAGCAACTTGGACAGGAGCACATTTAACTTCTGCGCCGTTGGATGAGTGGGCGCATACTGTTGTCTCTTGGACATGGCTTCGCCGAGGGATTGTTGGCGGAATGGCTGACTAAAAGCGGGAGAAGCAGGAGCGACAGAAGGAGGGTTTGACACACAGCTCCCTTCAGCTGAGATGGTGAAGCCTTGGCTGGCTGAAACAGAGACCGGCGTGCCACTGGGTGATGCAGCAGGCTGGACCACCACATCTGAGTCACTGTTATCCCACCGGAGTACTCCTTTAACTCTATGCATGTAAGTGACAACCAAAGAGGGAAACTGCTGTATATAGCTAATGAATGATAGGTTGATGAAAGGAAAAGAATGCGCTATGGATTTAGTTCCCTGGAGTACCCCTTAAAGGGGTACTTCTCCCCTAGACATCTTAACCCTTATCCAAAGGATATGGGTAGAGATGAGCGAATCGAAGTTGACGAACCCGAATTCGTTACGAATTTCATGAAAAATTTGATTCGCAACGAATACAAATATCGCCGCAATTCTATCGCGCAAATCGCTTCATTAAACTCCATTATACAGCATTCCAGGCTATTGGAGACCTAAAATGGCAGATCCACATGTGAGTACATGGGGCAGGGAATTATGGGAGGGCGGGAAACAGCGGCGGACTGACCCTGAATCACATGTGAGATGCAGCCTATCAGTGTTCACTGACCCCTGTGATGTCACAGCCCCTATATAATCGGTGGCCATCTTGCCTCTCTTCATTTCATCTATGCACTCAGATAGAGAGGACGGGACTGTGTGTGTGTGAATAGCTCATACCACAGCGTTACACTGCAACTGCTAGTCACATCAGCATTAGGGAAAGGCAGGAGTGCAGAGTGCTGTGCTGTTACTCTGAGAAGGATCATTGATTGCTAAACCTCCTATTCACGTTATTGAGCATTGCAGCAGAGAGGGGCAGATAGCTGTCAGCTGCCTCATACAGATCTCCAAGCTGCCTCAACTTTATCAACATCTAACTCCTCATTTTTCAGCTCTATTGAGTTTATTTTTATTTGCTCCACAAATCTTCTGCTGCTCAGAATTGTGTGACAGAGTGCAATTTAGGGTTTAATCCCTGGATTTTTTTTGTGGTGCTGCACTGTCGGGTCCTGCTGCTGTTCAGAAATACGTGATTGTTCAGTGGACTGTAGTGCATTTGTACCATTTTGTACCTGTTAATCTGTCAAGGGGCTACATACTGTGCAAGTCCAAACAATACTATTCACCGGCTGTTTTTTTTTTTTTAAATAGTTTTTCTGCGTATAGTTACACATATTACTGCCCTCATCAGTGCATACCGCATACGTACATCCAAGTATTGTACCATTTAGTACCTGTTAAGCTGTCAAGGTGCTCCATACCATCAAAGTCCAAACCATAGTATCCACGGGCTGGTGTTTTACAAAAATACATAGTTTTTTCTGCTAATAGTTAGGCATATTGCTGCCCTCATCAGTGGATACCGCATACGTACATCCAAGTATTGTACCATCTAGTACCTGTTAATCTGTCAAGGGCCTACATACTGTTCAAGGACAGCCGTAAGTAATCACCTGCTGCTGTTCTAGACAAATACTGTTTAAAGAGTAGTGTAGCGTATTGTAATACCCTCATAAACGCACTAAGTATGTCAGGCAGAGAAGTGCCAGGACGTGCACAGAGGAGTGGCAGAGGCCTAAATACTTCAGGCAGAGGTCACAGCAGACTTGGGGCGAGTGGCAGCAGGAATCGCAGGGAGAGGCCTCAGCTCCAGTTATCAGCCAGCGGTCGTGTCTCCACCAGCAACCCATCTGCCGCCATCGATTGGTTATCACGCTCAACCACATCATCACAAGTGACATCTGACACCCCCAGTCAACAGTCGGTGGGTTCCTCAGAGACAACCCTTAGTTGGCATGGCCCGGGAGCAGTCCCTGTCCTCCCATTGCCTTTGTCCTATGCTGTTCCCTCTCCTAAAGAAGTATCTTATGCTGTGGGTTCAGCTCCACTATTTACTGAGGACTATCTAATAGAGGACAGTCAGCAGCTACTGGACAGCCAAGAAGGGGAGGAGACATGCGCCGCTTGCTCCGCTAGGCGGCCAAGTAGTGATGCGGAGAGTGACGTGGGAGGCGGTGTTGCAAGTATTCACATGGTTTGCCTTGGCGAGAAGTCTTGGAAACAATGGCCGGTCAGGGCAATGGAGACGTTTCGCCTAAATCTCACGGCCACATGAGCCCTGTGGGGGCTTGTTGGATTCGGTCCTTCATACCCACACGCTGGGGTCCGGGACACGCAAAGGTTGTTTTAAATTTCAAATAAAAAAATGATGGCGCTGCTGGGCCTGAGTCTGGGAATTTCAAATTTTCTCATGGGTAGCACCCTCTATCCAAAATCTTTTAAAAAAAATTCTCAAATTGTGGTATTTTTTGGGGGGGATTGTGAAGCCCTGGTGTGAACTTGTGCATCAGCCAACTCCAGGCTGTGTCATTCAGGCAATATATGGGTTACTGATGCCGCTGTGGGGCCTGGGTCTGTTAATTAAAAAATTTCTCATGGGTAGCACCCGCTATCCAAAAGCTTTTTCAAAAATTTCTAAAATTGTGGTGTTTTTTGGGGGGGATTGTGAAGCCCTGGTGTGTACTCGTGCATCAGCCAACTCCAGGCTGTGTCATTCAGGCAATATATTCCTGATTCCTGAGGGTTCCTGATGCCGCTGTTGGGCCTGGGTCTGGTAATTTCAAATTTTCTCATAGGTAGCACCCGCTATCCAAAATCTTCGGTTTAAATTTCTTAATTCATCTTTTAATCTTAGGGATTGTGAAGGTCTAGTGCCTACTCATGCTGCTGGCAACTCCGGGCTGTGTCATTCAGCCACTATATGGTCTCCTCATGCTGCGAACACCTCCATGCTGTGTCATTCAGCCACTATAGGGTGTCCTCATGCTGCCAACACCTCCATTCTGTGTCATTCAGCCACTATATGGTCTCCTCATGCTTCAGCCTCATCCAAGCTGTGCCATTCAGCCACTATATGGTGTCCTCATGCTGCCAACACCTCCACACTGTGTCATTCAGCCACTATATGGTGTCCTCATGCTTCAGCCTCTTCCAAGCTGTGTCATCAGCCACTATACGGTGTCCTCATGCTGCCAACACCTCCACGCTGTGCCATTCAGTCACTATATGGTGTCCTCATGCTGCCAACACCTCCATTCTGTGTCATTCAGCCACTATATGGTATCCTCATGCTTCAGCGTCATCCAAGCTGTGTCATCAGCCACTATATGGTGTCCTCATGCTGCCAACACCTCCACGCTGTGCCATTCAGTCACTATATGGTCTCCTCATGCTGCCAACACCTCCCCACTGTGCCATTCAGCCACTATATGGTGTCCTCATGCTGCCAACACCTCTATTCTGTGTCATTCATCCACTATATGGTCTCCTCATGCTTCAGCCTCATCCAAGCTGTGTCATCAGCCACTATATTGTCTCCTCATGGTGCCAACACCTCCACACTGTGTCATTCAGTCACTATATGGTCTCCTCATGCTGCCAACACCTCCACACTGTGTCATTCAGCCACTATATGGTGTCCTCATGCTTCAGCCTCATCCAAGCTGTGTCATTCAGCCACTAAATGGTCTCCTCATGCTGCCAACACCTCCATGCTGTGTCATTCAGCCGCTATATGGTCTCCTCATGCTGCCAACACCTCCATGCTGTGTCATTCAGTCACTATATGGTGTCCTCATGCTGCCAACACCTCCACGCTGTCATTCAGCCACTATATGGTGTCCTCATGCTTCAGCCTCATCCAAGCTGTGTCATTCAGTCACTATATGGTGTCCTCATGGTGCCAACACCTCTACGCTGTGTCATTCAGTCACTATATGGTCTCCTGACACTGATGCCACCACTAGGCTCTGTCATTGTGCTGCTGTGCGGCACTGATTCTAAGAGCGATGCCGGTAATCTGCATGCTATTCTGAATAACAGTATTATTTCACTACCCCAGCACACTCCATATGCATTTTAGAACACAGCAAACTGTTCTATACCCCTATAGAGGCTGTATGTAGGCTAGAAATAGCCTTTTTTCATTTTGATTCGCCGCGAAAAAATTCGGATAGAAACTAACTTTTTAGGAAAATTCGGCGAATCGGCCGAATTGAATTTTTGAAAAGTTCGCTCATCTCTAGATATGGGATAAGGTGTCTGATCGCGGGGGGCGTCTGGCTGATGGGACCCCCCGTGATCTCTGTCATGCCGCACCCCTCCATTCATGTCTATGGGAGGGAGCGTGATGGCTGTGCTGTGACGACCCCTCCCATAGACATGAATTGCGGGGACGTGGCGTGATGTCACAACCATGAACAACTATACAGAAACTTCTATGCAAATCCAATATGATGCAGTTACTTTAGCAAAGAATGTTACAGTCTTTATCCCAGATGAATTTGGTCACTGTCCCTTCAGAGGTTGGTTTTGACGCAGGGTTACTGAATGTAAAGTCTCTGTGAAGCTGTCAACGTGTGTAGTGACTAATATAGTTGCTAATATGTCAATGTTACACAGTCCGATGAGCTTGTCCTCTACTGAGGATCTACACAGATTGGCTCACAGCGGTCTAATACTTGTACTTTGTTCACTCACAAACTCTCGATGTGGCACAATACCTGAAGGGATGTACAGTCATGGCCGTAAATGTTGTCCCCCCTGAAATTTTTCTAGAAAATGAAGTATTTCTCACAGAAAATGATTGCAGTAACACATGTTTTGCTATACACATTATTCTCTTTGTGTGTATTGGAACTAAACCAAAAAAGGAGGAAAAAAAGCAAATTGGACATAATGTCGCCAAACTCCACAAATGGTCTGGACAAAATTATTGGCCCCTTTCAAAATTGTGGAAAAAATTTATTGTTTCAAGCATGTGATGCTCCTTTATACTCACCTGGGGCAAGTAACAGGTATGGGCAATATAAAAATCACACCTGAAAGCAGATAAAAAGGAGAGAAGTTCCCTTAGTCTTTGCATTGTGTGTCTGTGTGCGCCACACTAAGCATGGACAACAGAAAGAGGAGAAGAGAACTGTCTGAGGACTTGAGAACCAAAATTGAGGAAAAATATCAATAATCTCAAGGTTACAAGTCCATCTCCAGAGATCTAGATTTGTCTTTGTCCACAGTGAGGAACATTATCAAGAGGTTTGCAACCCATGGCACTGTAGCTAATCTCCCTGGGTGTGGACGAAAGAGAAAAATGTATGAAAGTAGTCAACGCAGGATAGTCCGGATGGTGGATAAGCAGCTCCAAACAAGTTCCAAAGATATTCAAGCTGTCCTGCAGGATCAGGGAGCATCAGTGTCAGAGTGAACTATCCGTCAACATTTAAATGAAACAAAACGCTACGGAGGAGACCCAGGAGGACCCCACTATGGAGGAGACCCAGGAAGACCCCACTATGGAGGAGACCCAGGAGGACCCCACTATGGAGGAGACCCAAGAGGACCCCACTATGAAGGAGACCCATGAGGACCCCACTATGAAGGAGACTCCGGAAGACCCCACTATGGAGGAGACCCAGGAGGGCCCCACTATGGAGGAGACCCAGGAGGACCCCACTATGAAGGAGACCCATGAGGACCCCACTATGAAGGAGACCCAGGAGGACCCCACTATGGAGGAGACCCAGGAGGACCCCACTATGGAGGAGACCCAGGAGGACCCCACTATGAAGGAGACCCATGAGGACCCCACTATGAAGGAGACCCAGGAGGACCCCACTATGGAGGAGACCCAGGAGGACCCCACTATGGAGGAGACCCAGGAGGACCCCACTGCTGACACAGAGACATAAAGAAGCAAGACTACATTTTTCCAAAATGAACTTGAGTAACCAAAATCCTTCTGGGAAAACGTCTTGTGGACAGATGAGACCAAGATAGAGCTTTTTGGTAAAGCAAATCATTCGACTGTTTACCGAAAAGGGAATGAGGCCTACAAAGAAAATAACACAGTACCTACAGTGAGATATTGTGGGGGTCAATTATGATTTGGGTTGTTTTGCTGCCTCTGGCACTGGGGGCCTTGAATGTGTACAAGACATCATGAAATCTGAGGATTACCAATGGATTTTGGGTCGCACTGTACAGCCCAGTGTCAGAAAGCTGGGTTTGTGTCCGAGATCTTGGGTCTTCCAGCAGGACAATGACCCCAAACATACATCAAAAAGCCCCAGAAATGGATGGCAACAAAGTGCTGGAGAGTTCTGAAGTGTCAGCAATGAGTCCAGATCTAAATCCTATTGATCACCTGTGGAGAGATCTTATAATTACTGTTGGGAAAAGGCGCCTTCCAATAAGAGAAACCTGGAGTCGTTTGTAAAGGAAGAGTCCAACATTCCGGCTGAGAGGTGTAAGAAGCTTATTGATGGTTATAGGAAGACACTGATTTCAGTAATTGTTTCCAAAGAATGTGCAACCAAATATTGAGGTAAGGGGGCCAATAATTTTGTCCAGCCCATTTTTGGAGTTTGGTGACATTATGTCCAATTTGCTTTTTTTTGTCCTACCTTTTTTGATTAGTTCCAATACACACAAAGGGAATAAACATGTGTATAGCAAAACCTGTGTTACTGCAATCCTTTTCTGTGAGAAATACTTCATTTTCTAGAAAAATTTCTGGGGTGCCAACATTTACCGCCATGACTGCATGCAAGTAAATTTCGATGACATGTCACCCAGCACAAACTCTGATCATAGGTCACTGTAGACATTAGTGTATGCAGAGGGGCCCTTGTTCAGCACTATTCTCCTCTGACTAAATAAACTCCTTCTTGAAGCTGGAGACTTGAATCACTTTATCCTCTCAGCGTGAACTATAACAGGGCAGTAACTTGCTTGTAGCTGTTATTTTCTTGAATGGGATTGAACTAAGAAGTACCAGGTGCAGGAATGCCTAGCAGAAGCAGAGCAAGAACATGTTGCTGTGGTCAAAGCCAGAACTTGACTGGTTTGGGGTTCACCCCTCTCCAGGGTTAGGAGGCTGGACTAGAGACTCTTCCCAAGCCTTTCTAGTAGTTTCAGCAAATACATTTAGGCTAGGGAGCATCATGTGACCAAGGCATCATTCATCTGATACAACAGTATGCAAATGTTAACCCTCACATGCTTTTTACTGTGGTGCAATGCACAAAAACAGTTTTGCAAGTAAATTCACAGTACCCCAAATACATTTATGTGTTTTGCATGGTAGTTGGAATACAGGTAGTGGGACATTACAATGTAATATTCAATGTCTATGGTTGGGATAGCCTATCAGTAACAGATTGGTGGGCGTCTGACCCCTGCTGATCAGCTGACTGAAGGTCAGGGGTGGGATTAAAAACTTTAGCTACAGTTTTTTTTTTAACTTGCAACAAGGAGAAGTTGCAACACAGGATCGGATTGGGGCCATGTTTTTACAAACTGGGGAGAACTGGCTGAATCACACCCATGGTCATGGTGCTTATTCAAGTGCTAAGGAATTTTTTTTTCTTTAGACATAGTGGCATCCATTTGTCCACTCGGTATGGAACGGCCACCTGTATATAGAAGGTAGCTAGCTAAATAGTGCCCCCTGGTATGTAGATAGTAGGTAGAGGTTATGTAGACAAGTAGGTAGGTATGCAAGAAGGTAGAAACATGGGTATGCAGGCAGGTAGGTGGGTGTGCAGTTCAGTAGGTAGGCAGGTATGTAGGTGTGCAGGTAGGTAGGTAGGTGTGTAGGCAGGTAGGTAGGAGTGCAGTTCAGTAGGTTGGCAGGTGTGTAGGTGTTAAAGCAGGTAGGTAGATAGATATGTGTGCAGGCAGGTAGGTAGGAGTGCAGTTTGGTAGGTAGGCCGGTTGGTAGGAGTGCACATGCAGGGTAAGCAGAGTGTTGCCATCCGTGTACAGTACTGAAGCAGGAATTCATATTCCCTGCTCCTGTACGGTGCTAATGGGTACATAGTATACATCACAACTCATTGTATCTCCTGCCAGTGTCTTGGGATTCAGATTTTTCTTCCCTCCAACTGTTGGCTACCTAAGGCAGCAGCCTTCACTTCCTTATGATAGTGCCGCCCTGGCTGGAGATGATAAGGTTATGGAGGCCTAAGGACAATAGTCACTTTTATCCCATCACACAGTCGTCTGGTTTGTTGGCTTTATGGACCAGTCTGACTCCCGTACTCAGGACTTTATCTCAACAAAGAGCTGATGGGCCGAGAAGATAGTAAGCAGGGGTGTATGGGCTAGTCCACAGGGCCTGCCCTTGGCTACTCTCTGTACACCCCTTTGTAGGACCATACACAGGAGCTGTAATGGAAGCTATAATAGCTATATCAGTACTCAATATAAGGGCTGAACAAGAAGGTTAACAAGCTGACGGCAGGAAAGCCTGGAGTGAGGCGGTGCCGGGGAATCCGGGTCAGTCACCGCTTCATTAAATGCTATTAGATGTCATAATGTGACTCGTGTTTGATATGATGGATGCCGTCCCCTCCTCCGACTCCTTCCAAGTTCATCTCCATCTGCCTCATCCTCGCACTTCGGAGGAGATTGATGGCGTCATATAGAGATCTGATAAAATAATTAAATTCAGTAAAAAGGGAGAGAAGACGGGAGGACGGTGGAGAATTTTATTTTATTTTTTGCAGTCGAGGCTCAGAATAGAAGGGGTCATGAGGGACGGATCTTCATCTTTCATCTTAAGTGCTTACGATGGAGGAGACATCTACAGACACCCCATCACCGCCGCCATTACTTACACAACCGGAGGCCGGATGCTTGACGTGCCGAAATATTTTATGTCAGCCGCTAATGAACTTCTTGTAGTTGAGATCATCAAGGTGTTGACTCAGGAGCCAAGCAAAGCCAAGTCTACTGTGTCCCCGGTACGCGAAGAACGCCCATGGGGGATGGGCAGAGGGCACGATATCAAGGGGGTGAAAGGTCTTCCAGTTTTCAGTCATTAAAACCTTCTGTAAATTTTGGTTTCTCACTATTTTTATTATCTATTTTGACCATGTTTGCGACTCTGTAAGGGCCCATTCACACTATGAAATCATTTTGAGCGGAATTCTGCTCATACAGATGTGGGTCCGGCACTGCCATGAATCGGCGCTTATTTCACACGGAATCTTACAGTGGGAATAAGCATCAGGAAAAAAAAATCACTTTGAACAAATGGGATTTTACTGCAGAATTAAATGAAAAATCCTTTAAAATCAATGGTAGCGTCATGCAATCTATTCATGCCTTTTCATTTCCTAATCACCCCTACTCAGGCATGATTGGCAGTCTGGGCCAATCACGCCTGAGTAGGGGTTCCATTTGTGGGAGACTTACATAGATTTGGTTGAATGGGGGGGACCCCATATGGGCAGAGCAATGGGAAATGGGAAAAACAGGTATATCTCTCCTCCAGAACAGCTTGCTCTCTAGTGCCACCTATTGGAGGTAGCTCCTCTGTAAATCACTGCTCTACCCCATGAAAGGGTATTCCTGCCCCTAAAAACGTATCCCTATCCTCATGGGGCGTGGGCTGACCCACCACTCCGGGAGATTTAGGGGCCCTGTTATGTATATCATAAAGGGTCTCAGAGGTCAGACTCCACAGTATAGGGCAATGTTTCCTTATCAGTGTGCCTACAGCTGTTGCCAAACTAGAACTCCTGGACATGCTGGGAGTTGTAGTTTTTTTTAAGTTTTGCAACAGCTGGAGGCACACTGATTAGGATATAATGGGATAGGTTATAAGTTTTATAAAACAATGCTATTGCAACTCAGCTCACTCACCATTCCAGACAAAAGTAAATGGACATACTCAATGATTGTAGCGCTGGAGCTCGGACAGAGCGGGCCGCCTCCCCGATTTCCAGTAATCATTTCATTTGTACTCTGGGTATATAAGCAAGCACTGTCTTATGAAATATTGCCATTACTAAGGGCTTGAACCTTGACCCGAAATGCGTTGGCGTGTATGTTCTTATCATCTTGAGTTTTGATTTTTCGCACCATGTTTTAATTGGGACCATTAAAGTTTGAATTTTAACAGAAACTCATCATGCTGGGAAGCTGGACTCACAACCTTTTGATAAGTTTTACAGACTGGAATACACTTTAAGGGATAATCAGCCAAGTTGGCATCAACACTTCAGACCTGCATCCCACAGTAGGAAACTGCAGCTCAATGGTAGTGAGTACTACCCATTAGACATTACTCAGTACCAAGAGAACCCAGAGTAGACTCAACACTTTACAGATTAACCCCTCGACTTCTTAACCCCTCAAAAGGGTATTCCAGCCCCTAGAACCCTATCAAATAGGCAATGCATGGAGAGTGTGCAGACCCATTGTTCCATGTATTAGGAAGAGCCGGCACCCCATTAAATAAGATCTCTGGGGGGACGTGGGCTCCAGAGGTTGCACTCCATAGGATAAAGCAGTGTTTCGCAACTGGTGTGCCTCCAGCTGTTGTAAAACTACAACTCCCAGCATGCCCAGACAGCCAAATACTGACATGTGGGATGTGTTTCAAAGGCTGGAATACACCTTTAAGGGATTATCAGCCAAGTCAGAACCAGAACTTCAGACCTGCATTCTACTGTAGGAAACTGCAGCTCAACCGCAGTGAGTACTGTAACTCTAAGTGTGGTAATGGTGGGGTGTGTGGTGCAGGGCAGATGTTGTTGCCCTAGGGGCAGATGGTATTAACTTATTGTGTTTGTGACGCCAGGGCCGTTTGATCCTGGGCTAGGCACGAGGGCAATGAAGACACCGACGCCAAGTTACGAACAACGATAGCTTTACTGAGGGTAGACAGATGACACAGTCTATGCAGTACAGCCAGGGCCCAATAAGGTGACCAGTGACACAGAGACCTCGCAGGTTTGCTGGGACTTGTAGTAGACAGGTGAATTTAGTGCAGGCCACGCTGGATAGACAGAAGACGTGACTTGACTGACAGGACCGTGACTTTACTGTGCACTTGACTTGTAGCTGCAGGACTTGACTTAAGGCCTCCATTGTTCTGGACACACACACTAAGATGTCTGGACTGGACCTCAGGAAAAAGAGAGAGAAGCTAACTCCACCCAGGGTTTATATGGGGAGACTAGCACGGAGCCCATAGGTCACCTTTGGGGTCAACTGATCACTAGTACCTCCTGGGTAACAATCACATGGTACATTTATTAAAGGTACAATACGCAATGTAATACATAACCTATTTACATGGGGGAAACAACTGCAGGGGACCCTGGAGACACCGAGGGACGGGCCACCACATAAGCAAGTCACCAACTATGAGCCCACCGGTGTAAACATCACTCAGTAGCAAGAGAACCTAGACTAGACTCCACACTTTACGGGTTAACCCCTTGACTGCCAAACCTCCTAAAAGGGTATTCCAGCCCCTAGAAAACTATCCCCTTTCAAATAGGCAATGCGTGAAGAGTGTGATGACCCAAAGCTCCATGCATTAGGGAGAGCCTGGCTCCCATTATGAAGATGCCGGGAATGTCCCAGAGGTTGCACTCCATAGGATAAGGCAGTGTTTCCCAAACGGTTTGTCTACAGCTGTTGAAAAACTGCAACTCCCAACATGCCCGGACAGCCGTTGGCTAGAATACATCTTTGGAGAAGTGTTGAACCCTGACTAGAGATTATCAGCCAAACCAGAATCTCCTTTGAAAGGAAGAGCAGCTGCTGCCCTGTAATTCTGCACCCACCAAAGACCGGTATGTCTCCTATTATGTGGCAAGGGGGGGGGGGAGTCTTAGGTGCCCCATAAAGTAAGAGCATGGTCTCCCCAACCATGGCCTCGTGACTCAGGGACCAGCTCCGTTGTTCCATTGTAGTCTGGTTAGAACTTTCGCAGCACTTCCTGAACGTCTTCTTGTGTAAACACGCGAGTCCCGTAATTGGAAATGTTTTTCTTTCTTTTTTTGTTTGTTGCTGTTTTCATTTCATTAATAATTAACACTAATTCTCGATCCTGTGGAGGTACGAACGAGCCTGGAGGTGAACAATGAGCTGTCCAGGAGGAGCTGCCGTAACACGGTGTGGGTCAGGAGCAGTTTCGGTAATTCTGCCGTCAGGATGATTTGCTCTTCTGCCGTTCTGACTTGCGTTGTTTTAATTTTGTTTAACCGCACTTCCCATAATGTTTGCTGTAATTTATTTCTTTTGTTTGTTTGGACTGAGCCTCTATTACAGGAAACCGAGGTCGGAACGATGGCTCTAAAGTGTTTCTATTGGAGATTAATCGGTTTACAGCCATTTACTTCGGGTTGATCAATAGACAAGAGATTTGATGAAGATTGAAAAATGGAAACCTTCCAATTGTTAAAGATGCAGATGTAGAAGTCCAGTGAACGGAACTGTCATCAATGATACATGGTGCAATGTCCGGGATATCTATACATAGGCCAGAGCTACTCTTCCTGGCAGGGCAGAAGTACACAGAGGGCACTGACTATGGTCACCTGCGACCTCCATGCTTCCTGATCCTTTCCATGGTCAGTTTAGTCGTAGACCATCCCCATCACATAATTATTTATCGTATAACAACGGCGTCTGTCAGGGTTGGAAACATTAGGGGCATTAGGACCAGTCATGTCTTGAAGTTAATGTTGGAAACAGGCAGGGCTGGCTGCACCTATAGGCAAAATAGGCAACCGCCTAGAGCTTCTTCTTAATGGGGGCACCATTCTGCCCAACGCAAGAAAGTTATTTCTCCAGGTCCTGACAGCCGCTAAGCTGCCACCCAGTAGTAAGGTTATTACATGAGAAGGGGGTTTGTTACAGTGTGTCACCCCAGTAGTAAGGCGGGCTGTGTCAACGGGAGGATTCAGGGGGCGGTAAAAGTAGCCTTTGCCTAGTGTGGCAAAAATCCTGGCATCAGTTCTGGAAACAGGAACAAGTGGAAGTGGAAGTATCCGAGCGATCGAGGGCCGAATAGTGTAGATGACTGGGTCAGAGCATCTCCAGTATGGCTGGTCTTATGGAGTGTTCCTGGTATGTGATGGTTAGTAAAGGCCAAAAGTGTCGAAGGAAGGGCAATGGGGGACAGGATCATGGAGGCCTATGGAAGGACAATAGAAAACATTAAAAAAACAAGGGTGTATTATTTGCCAAAAAAAGAGTGGATACCAATTTTTTTAGGAGGCTGATAATATGCTGAGGGCCCAATAGCTTATAATGCCTAATAATAGATCTATATAAGATCAGGGAGATCAACCTTGGCCCGGTACTGGGATGGTCAGAGAATCCAGTAGCAGCATGGAAGAAAAGATACTTCGAAGGGGAGCATATTATGGTCTGGACAGAGGATTAAAGGGGTTCTCCCATCGGATGGTTTTAGTACTCACCTGCCAGACAGTAATGGACATGCTCGGGTAGGATCTATTCTTGTCTTGGGGCTAAATGGCTGTGTTGTGAGATTACCATAACGCTGTGGCTATCTTTTTGTGAACTGGCTATTTCCAGTTGAAGTTCCCTCCCTCCAACTACAAGTTCCATGATTCCTTGTTTGTAAGAGTGAAGTAATTTTTCTCCGACCTACACTTCAGCCACCCCACCCATTAAAATACACATGTGCTGCCATCGATGCAATAGACCAGTGTTTTCTGACCAGGGTGCCTCCAGCTGTTGCATTCTTGCAGAAGCCTTGTATACAGCAACCACCGGCAATTGAAAAAAGGAGCTGTGACTCCCGAAACGCGTCTTGCTTTATATTTATTTATTATTTTCTTTGTTTTCTTATGCTGTAAGAATAAATTATTTTGCATCAATACCCATGACTTGGGTTACTTCCTTGGGAGCTCCATCGTAGCTTTTTTCTCTTATACTTATGCATTACTCTATGGACTCTCCTCTGGGCTCCATCCTCACGCTGCTGGCCTGCATACCAAGCTACCATCACCGGCAAGGAATACGCTACCCCCACCTGGGTACCCACCTACACCGGCTAAAGACCTACACCGCACCCGGCGCTACCTCCGCTTTTTTCCTCCATTTATTGCTATTTTAGGAACTGTCCAGAGTAGGAGAGGTTTGCTATGGGGATGTGCTCCTACTCTGGACAGTACCTGACATGGACAGAGATGTCAGCAGAGAGCACTGTGGTCAGACTGGAAAGAACTACACAATTTCCTGTGGAGCATACAGCTGCTGATAAGTACTGGAAGGGTTAAAATTTTAAAATAGAACTAATTTAACTTTCTGGCTCCAGTTGATTTAAAAAAAAAAAATAATGTTTTCTAGCAGATTACCCCTTTAAATGTTATTTTACAACACTGTTTCTAATAATGTTTGCACCATGTGCTTGGCCAGCCGTGACTATGTTCTTTACAGATCCTGTTCCTGTTGACATCCACCTTTCCAAGTGTTCCCAATTCCTGGAGGGTTGGAGTTCTCCTACATAATCAGATATACAATAGCCCTGTCCCCATTACCAACATCATTAATAAGTCATTGTATTATTCTTGCGATCCCAGGTGGAAGAAGTTTACCGTCCTCGGTGACAAACTTTCCGGAGTCGACAAATCTCATTCCATGTAGAATCCTTCCAGGTAATGGAAAGTTTGTTCTGAATTTCATATTACGATCGCGAAGCCTCTTTTTTCCATCTCTTTACTATAACATAAAATTTAATATAGCGAGAGACTTAGACAAATCCCTAAAGCTAACAAAATATTAATTACACCGAGAAATTGAAATATATGAAACTTTAGGAAGTAATTAAGTGTCGCGCAAAGTCACGGAATGAGATATATTGAACAAAAAAATACAAACTCCAAAGATGGAAAGATTATTTCCAAGACGTCTGGGACCCTGGAGACCATGAAGTTCACTACCTGCCCTGGAATGACATTAAAGGGGTACTCCGCCCCTAGACATCTAATCCCCTATCCAAAGGATAGGGGATAAGTTGTCTGATCACGGGGGTCCCAATCTCCCTGCTGCATCTGGAGTTCGTTTAAGCATCGGGTGCAGTGTCGGAGGCTTGTGATGTCATGCCCATGCCCCGTTTGTGATGTCATGGCCATGCCCCTATCAATGTAAGTCTATGGGAGGGGGCGTGGCTGCATTGAGGGGGCATGGCCATGATGTCACAAGTCTCCGCCCCTCATCACCAATCATCCGGCACTGAGCGAAGTTTGCTCCGTGCACCGGATGTCTGGGGTTCCGCAGCCGAGATTGCGGGGGTTCCCCAGTGGCTGGACCTCTGCGAGCAGACATCGTATCCCCTATCCTTTGGATAGGGGATCAGATGTTTAGGGGCAGAGTACCCCTTTAATGGTTACATGAGGTGGCAATGTAACTTCTGCCGATAGTTTATTCTGGATTCATTTTAAGCTTCTGACTCGTGAATCCTCCATTTACTGATATTTAGGACCTGTGGTCAACGATAACCAATCAATGGGAAACGCTAGAAGTGGTCAGAGCCCATTGCCTTTGACTTGGTCACATTGTGGTCTTGCTGACCAATAGCTGCTTACTTATTTACATCCATCCATATCTTTCAAGGCCATTTTTTGTCATTGATATCCCATAATATCCTTGGGTGATGTATCCTTCACCTTACTGTGCCCCAGCACTTATCCCCTCATTGCATTGACCTAATCACTGGCCCAACCCAATGACACCGGGATATTTTAACTTTATCCACTTTCCCAAATGGGCTCCCCGGGCCTTGGTTTTGAGACGTTTCCTTCTTGACCTTGATCATGATTTCTCTTCTATCATCTGTATTTTGTCTTCTGGTTTTGTCTGTTGGGCTGGTTCCTAATCTGTTTTCTTAACAACCTCAGATGATTCCTTAATTCCTTTGGTCTTGTTCGTCCTTCTGCTGAGATCCTAGTGCTGACATCTGTCATCTGGATTGTCTTCAGGTTCTGTCATCTGGATTGTCTTCAGGTTCTGTCATCTGCATTGTCTTCCGGTTCTGTCATCTGCATTGTCTTCAGGTTCTGTCATCTGCATTGTCTTCCGGTTCTGTCATCTGGATTGTCTTCCGGTTCTGTCATCTGGATTGTCTTCCAGTTCTGTCATCTGTATTGTCCTCCGGTTCTGTCATCTGGATTGTCTTCCGGTTCTGTCATATGGATTGTCTTCCAGTTCTGTCATCTGGATTGTCTTCCGGTTCTGTTTTCTGGATTCTATTCTGGTTCTGTCATCTGGATTGTCTTCCGCTTCTGTCATCTGGATTGTCTTCCGGTTCTGTCATCTGTATTGTCCTCCGGTTCTGTCATCTGTATTGTCTTCCGGTTCTGTCATATGGATTGTCTTCCGGTTCTGTCATCTGTATTGTCCTCCGGTTCTGTCATCTGGATTGTCTTCTGGTTCTGTCATCTGGATTGTCTTCCGGTTCTGTTAGCTTTATTGTCCTCTGATTCTGTCATCTGGATTGTTTTCCGGTCCTGTCATCTGGATTGTCTTCGGTTTTGTCATCTGGGTTGTCTTCCGATTCTGTCATCTGGATTGTCTTCCGGTTTTGCCATCTGGATTTTTTTCCGGTTCTGTCGTCTGGATTGTCTTCCGGTTCTGTCATCTGGATTGTCTTCCGGTTCTGTCACCTGGATTGTCTTCCGGTTCTGTCATCTGGATTGTCTTCTGGTTTTGTCATATGGATTGTCTTCCGGTTCTGTCATCCGGATTGTCTTCCGGTTCTGTCATCTGGATTGTCTTCTGGTTTTGTCATATGGATTGTCTTCGGGTTCTGTCATCTGGATTGTCTTCGGGTTATGTCATCTTGATTGTCTTCCGGTTCTGTCATCTGGATTGTCTTCCGGTTCTGTCATCTGGATTGTCTTCAGGTTCTGTCATCTGGGTTGTCTTCCGGTTCTGTCATATGGATTGTCTTCTGGTTTTGTCATCTGGATTGTCTTCCGGTTCTGTCATCTGGATTGTCTTCCGGTTCTGTCATCTGGATTGTCTTCCAGTTCTGTCATCTGTATTGTCCTCCGGTTCTGTCATCTGGATTGTCTTCCGGTTCTGTCATATGGATTGTCTTCCAGTTCTGTCATCTGGCTTGTCTTCCGGTTCTGTCTTCTGGATTCTATTCTGGTTCTGTCATCTGGATTGTCTTCCGGTTCTGTCATCTGGATTGTCTTCCGGTTCTGTCGTCTGTATTGTCCTCCGGTTCTGTCATCTGTATTGTCTTCCGGTTCTGTCATATGGATTGTCTTCCGGTTCTGTCATCTGTATTGTCCTCCGGTTCTGTCATCTGGATTGTCTTCCGGTTCTGTCATCTGGATTGTCTTCTGGTTCTGTCATCTGGATTGTCTTCCGGTTCTGTCAGCTTTATTGTCCTCTGGTTCTGTCATCTGGATTGTTTTCCGGTCCTGTCATCTGGATTGTCTTCGGTTTTGTCATCTGGGTTGTCTTCCGATTCTGTCATCTGGAATGTCTTCCGGTTTTGCCATCTGGATTGTTTTCCGGTTCTGTCATCTGGATTATCTTCCGGTTCTGTCATCTGGATTGTCTTCCGGTTCTGTCATCTGGATTGTCTTCCGGTTCTGTCATCTGGATTGTCTTCTGGTTTTGTCATATGGATTGTCTTCCGGTTCTGTCATCTGGATTGTCTTCTGCTTCTTTCATCTGGATTGTCTTCCAGTTCTGTCATCTGTATTGTCCTCCGGTTCTGTCATCTGGATTGTCTTCCGGTTCTGTCATATGGATTGTCTTCCAGTTCTGTCATCTGGATTGTCTTCCGGTTCTGTGTTATGGATTCTATTCTGGTTCTGTCATCTGGATTGTCTTCCGGTTCTGTCATTTGGATTGTCTTCTGGTTCTGTCATCTGGATTGTCTTCCGGTTCTGTCATCTGGATTGTCTTCCGGTTCTGTCTTCTGGATTGTCTTCTGGTTCTGTCATCTGGATTGTCTTCTGGTTCTGTCATCTGGATTGTCCTCCGGTTCTGTCATCTGGATTGTCTTCTGGTTTTGTCATCTGGATTGTCTTCCGGTTCTGTCATCTGGATTGTCTTCCGTTTCTGTCATCTGGATTGTTTTCCAGTTCTGTCATCTGTATTTTTCTCCGGTTCTGTCATCTGGATTGTTTTCCGGTTCTCTCATCTGGATTGTCTTCTGGTTTTGTCATCTGGATTGTCTTCCGGTTCTGTTTTCTGGATTCTATTCTGGTTCTGTCATCTGGATTGTCTTCCGCTTCTGTCATCTGGATTGTCTTCCGCTTCTGTCATCTGGATTGTCTTCCGGTTCTGTCATCTGTATTGTCCTCCGGTTCTGTCATCTGTATTGTCTTCCGGTTCTGTCATATGGATTGTCTTCCGGTTCTGTCATCTGTATTGTCCTCCGGTTCTGTCATCTGGATTGTCTTCTGGTTCTGTCATCTGGATTGTCTTCCGGTTCTGTCAGCTTTATTGTCCTCTGATTCTGTCATCTGGATTGTTTTCCGGTCCTGTCATCTGGATTGTCTTCGGTTTTGTCATCTGGGTTGTCTTTCGATTCTGTCATCTGGATTGTCTTCCGGTTTTGCCATCTGGATTTTTTTCCGGTTCTGTCGTCTGGATTGTCTTCCGGTTCTGTCATCTGGTTTGTCTTCCGGTTCTGTCACCTGGATTGTCTTCCGGTTCTGTCATCTGGATTGTCTTCTGGTTTTGTCATATGGATTGTCTTCCGGTTCTGTCATCTGGATTGTCTTCCGGTTCTGTCATCTGGATTGTCTTCTGGTTTTGTCATATGGATTGTCTTCGGGTTCTGTCATCTGGATTGTCTTCGGGTTATGTCATCTTGATTGTCTTCCGGTTCTGTCATCTGGATTGTCTTCCGGTTCTGTCATCTGGATTGTCTTCAGGTTCTGTCATCTGGGTTGTCTTCCGGTTCTGTCATATGGATTGTCTTCTGGTTTTGTCATCTGGATTGTCTTCCGGTTCTGTCATCTGGATTGTCTTCCGGTTCTGTCATCTGGATTGTCTTCCAGTTCTGTCATCTGTATTGTCCTCCGGTTCTGTCATCTGGATTGTCTTCCGGTTCTGTCATATGGATTGTCTTCCAGTTCTGTCATCTGGCTTGTCTTCCGGTTCTGTCTTCTAGATTCTATTCTGGTTCTGTCATCTGGATTGTCTTCCGGTTCTGTCATCTGGATTGTCTTCCGGTTCTGTCGTCTGTATTGTCCTCCGGTTCTGTCATCTGTATTGTCTTCCGGTTCTGTCATATGGATTGTCTTCCGGTTCTGTCATCTGTATTGTCCTCCGGTTCTGTCATCTGGATTGTCTTCCGGTTCTGTCATCTGGATTGTCTTCTGGTTCTGTCATCTGGATTGTCTTCCGGTTCTGTCAGCTTTATTGTCCTCTGGTTCTGTCATCTGGATTGTTTTCCGGTCCTGTCATCTGGATTGTCTTCGGTTTTGTCATCTGGGTTGTCTTCCGATTCTGTCATCTGGAATGTCTTCCGGTTTTGCCATCTGGATTGTTTTCCGGTTCTGTCATCTGGATTATCTTCCGGTTCTGTCATCTGGATTGTCTTCCGGTTCTGTCATCTGGATTGTCTTCCGGTTCTGTCATCTGGATTGTCTTCTGGTTTTGTCATATGGATTGTCTTCCGGTTCTGTCATCTGGATTGTCTTCTGCTTCTTTCATCTGGATTGTCTTCCAGTTCTGTCATCTGTATTGTCCTCCGGTTCTGTCATCTGGATTGTCTTCCGGTTCTGTCATATGGATTGTCTTCCAGTTCTGTCATCTGGATTGTCTTCCGGTTCTGTGTTATGGATTCTATTCTGGTTCTGTCATCTGGATTGTCTTCCGGTTCTGTCATTTGGATTGTCTTCTGGTTCTGTCATCTGGATTGTCTTCCGGTTCTGTCATCTGGATTGTCTTCCGGTTCTGTCTTCTGGATTGTCTTCTGGTTCTGTCATCTGGATTGTCTTCTGGTTCTGTCATCTGGATTGTCCTCCGGTTCTGTCATCTGGATTGTCTTCTGGTTCTCTCATATGGATTGTCTTCCGGTTCTGTCATCTGGATTGTCTTCTGGTTCTGTCATCTGTATTTTCTTCCAGTTCTGTCAGCTTTATTGTCCTCTGGTTCTGTCATCTGGATTGTTTTCCGGTTCTCTCATCTGGATTGTCTTCTGGTTTTGTCATCTGGATTGTCTTCCGGTTCTGTCACCTGGATTGTCTTCCGGTTCTGTCATCTGGATTGTCTTCTGGTTTTGTCATCTGGATTGTCTTTCGGTTCTGTCATCTGGATTGTCTTCCGTTTCTGTCATCTGGATTGTTTTCCAGTTCTGTCATCTGTATTTTTCTCCGGTTCTGTCATCTGGATTTTCTTCCGGTTCTGTCATATGGATTGTCTTCCGGTTCTGTCATCTGGTTTGTCTTCCGGTTCTGTCTTCTGGATTCTATTCTGGTTCTGTTATCTGGATTGTCCTCCGGTTCTGTCATTTGGATTGTCTTCTGGTTCTGTCATCTGTATTGTCTTCCGGTTCTCTCATCTGGATTGTCTTCCGGTTCTGTCTTCTGAATTGTCTTCCGGTTCTGTCATCTGGATTGTCTTCCGGTTCTGTCATCTGGATTGTCCTCCGGTTCTGTCATCTGGATTGTCTTCCGGTTCTGTCATCTGGATTGTCTTCCGGTTCTGTCATCTGTATTGTCCTCCGGTTCTGTCATCTGGATTGTCTTCCGGTTCTGTCATCTGGATTATCTTCTGGTTCTGTCATCTGTATTGTCTTCCAGTTCTGTCAGCTTTATTGTCCTCTGGTTCTGTCATCTGGATTGTTTTCCGGTTCTGTCATCTGGATTGTCTTCGGGTTCTGTCATCTGGATTGTCTTCTGGTTGTGTCATCTGGATTGTCTTCCGGTTCTGTCACCTGGATTGTCTTCAGGTTCTGTCATCTGGATTGTCTTCTGGTTTAGTCATCTGGATTGTCTTCCGGTTCTGTCATCTGGATTGTCTTCCGGTTCTGTCATCTGGATTGTCTTCCGGTTCTGTCATCTGTATTTTTCTCCGGTTCTGTCATATGGATTGTCTTCCGGTTCTGTCATCTTAATTGTCTTCTGGTTCTGTCTTCTGGATTCTATTCTGGTTCTGTCATCTGGATTGTCTTCCGGTTCTGTCATTTGGATTGTCTTCTGGTTCTGTCATCTGTATTGTCTTCCAGTTCTGTCAGCTTTATTGTCCTCTGGTTCTGTCATCTGGATTGTTTTCCGGTTCTGTCATCTGGATTGTCTTCTGGTTGTGTCATCTGGATTGTCTTCCGGTTCTGTCACCTGGATTGTCTTCAGGTTCTGTCATCTGGATTGTCTTCTGGTTTAGTCATCTGGATTGTCTTCCGGTTCTGTCATCTGGATTGTCTTCCGGTTCTGTCATCTGGATTGTCTTCCGGTTCTGTCATCTGGATTTTTCTCCGGTTCTGTCACATGGATTGTCTTCCGGTTCTGTCATCTTAATTGTCTTCTGGTTCTGTCTTCTGGATTCTATTCTGGTTCTGTCATCTGGATTGTCTTCCGGTTCTGTCATTTGGATTGTTTTCTGGTTCTGTCATCTGTATTGTCTTCCGGTTCTGTCATCTGGATTGTCTTCCGGTTCTGTCTTCTGGATTGTCTTCTGGTTCTGTCATCTGGATTGTCTTCCGGTTCTGTCATCTGTATTTTCCTCCGGTTCTGTCATCTGGATTGTCTTCTGATTCTGTCATTTGGATTGTCTTCCGGTTCTGTCATCTGTATTGTCCTCCGGATCTGTCATCGGGATTGTCTTCCGGTTCTGTCATCTGGATTGTCTTCTGGTTCTGTCATCTGGATTGTCCTCCGGTTCTGTCATCTGGATTGTCTTCTGGTTCTGTCATCTGGATTGTCTTCCGGTTCTGTCATCTGTATTGTCCTCCGGTTCTGTCATCTGGATTGTCTTCCGGTTCTGTCATCTGGATTATCTTCTGGTTCTGTCATCTGTATTGTCTTCCAGTTCTGTCAGCTTTATTGTCCTCTGGTTCTGTCATCTGGATTGTTTTCCGGTTCTGTCATCTGGATTGTCTTCGGGTTCTGTCATCTGGATTGTCTTCTGGTTGTGTCATCTGGATTGTCTTCCGGTTCTGTCACCTGGATTGTCTTCAGGTTCTGTCATCTGAATTGTCTTCTGGTTTAGTCATCTGGATTGTCTTCCGGTTCTGTCATCTGGATTGTCTTCCGGTTCTGTCATCTGGATTGTCTTCCGGTTCTGTCATCTGTATTTTTCTCCGGTTCTGTCATATGGATTGTCTTCCGGTTCTGTCATCTTAATTGTCTTCTGGTTCTGTCTTCTGGATTCTATTCTGGTTCTGTCATCTGGATTGTCTTCCGGTTCTGTCATTTGGATTGTCTTCTGGTTCTGTCATCTGTATTGTCTTCCAGTTCTGTCAGCTTTATTGTCCTCTGGTTCTGTCATCTGGATTGTTTTCCGGTTCTGTCATCTGGATTGTCTTCTGGTTGTGTCATCTGGATTGTCTTCCGGTTCTGTCACCTGGATTGTCTTCAGGTTCTGTCATCTGGATTGTCTTCTGGTTTAGTCATCTGGATTGTCTTCAGGTTCTGTCATCTGGATTGTCTTCCGGTTCTGTCATCTGGATTGTCTTCCGATTCTGTCATCTGGATTTTTCTCCGGTTCTGTCATATGGATTGTCTTCCGGTTCTGTCATCTTAATTGTCTTCTGGTTCTGTCTTCTGGATTCTATTCTGGTTCTGTCATCTGGATTGTCTTCCGGTTCTGTCATTTGGATTGTCTTCTGGTTCTGTCATCTGTATTGTCTTCCGGTTCTGTCATCTGGATTGTCTTCCGGTTCTGTCTTCTGGATTGTCTTCTGGTTCTGTCATCTGGATTGTCTTCCGGTTCTGTCATCTGTATTTTCCTCCGGTTCTGTCATCTGGATTGTCTTCTGATTCTGTCATTTGGATTGTCTTCCGGTTCTGTCATCTGTATTGTCCTCCGGATCTGTCATCGGGATTGTCTTCCGGTTCTGTCATCTGGATTGTCTTCTGGTTCTGTCATCTGTATTGTCTTCCAGTTCTGTCAGCTTTATTGTCCTCTGGTTCTGTCATCTGGATTGTCTTCCGGTTCTGTCTTCTGGATTGTCTTCCAGTTCTGTCTTCTGGATTGTCTTCCGGTTCTGTCATCTGGATTGTCTTCCAGTTCTGTCATCTGGATTGTTTTCCAGTTCTGTCATCTGTATTGTCCTCCAGTTCTGTCATCTGGATTTTCTTCCGGTTCTGTCATATGGATTGTCTTCCAGTTCTGTCATCTGTATTGTCTTCGGTTCTGTCTTCTGGATTCTATTCTGGTTCTGTGATCTGTATTGTCTTTCGGTTCTGTCATATGGATTGTCTTCCAGTTCTGTCATGTGGATTGTCTTCCGGTTCTGTCTTCTGGATTGTCTTCTGGTTCTGCCATCTGGATTGTCTTCCGGTTCTGTCAGCTTTATTGTCCTCTGGTTCTGTCATCTGGATTGTTTTCCGGTTCTGTGAGCTGGATTGTTTTCAGGTTTTGTCATCTGGATTGTTTTACGGTTCTGTCATCTGGATTGTCTTCCGGTTCTGTCATCTGGATTGTCTTCCGGTTCTGTCATCTGGATTGCCTTCCGGTTCTGTCATCTGGATTGTCTTCCAGTTCTGTCATCTGGATTGTCTTCCGGTTCTGTCATCTGGATTGTTACATAGTTAGTACGGTCGAAAAAAGACATATGTCCATCAAGTTCAACCAGGGAATTAAGGGGTAGGGGTGCGGCGCGATATTGGGGAAGGGATGAGATTTTATATTTCTTCATAAGCATTTATGTTATTTTGTTCCAGGAATGTATCTAATCCTGTTTTAAAGCTGTTAATTGTTCCTGCTGTGACCAGTTCCTGAGGTAGACCGTTCCATAAATTCACAGTCCTCACGGTAAAGAAGGCGTGTCGCCCCTTGAGACTAAACTTTTTCTTCTCCAGACGGAGGGAGTGCCCCCTCGTCCTTTGGGGGGGTTTAACCTGGAACAGTTTTTCTCCATATTTTTTATATGGGCCATTAATATACTTATATACGTTTATCATATCCCCCCTTGAACGTCTCTTCTCAAGACTAAACAATTGTAACTCCTTTAATCGCTCCTCATAGCTAAGATGTTCCATGCCCCATATTAGTTTAGTCGCGCGTCTCTGCACCCTTTCCAACTCCGCAGTGTCCCTTTTATGGACAGGTGCCCAAAACTGAACAGCATATTCCAGGTAAGGCCGTACCAATGATTTATAAAGGGGGAGTATTATGTCCCTGTCCCTTGAGTCCATGCCTCTTTTGATACATGACAATATCCTGCCGGCTTTGGAAGCAGCAGCCTGACATTGCATGCTATTCTGTAGTCTGTGATCTACAAGTACACCCAGATCCTTCTCTACCAGTGACTCTGACAGTTTAATCCCCCCTAAGACATACGACGCATGCAGGTTATTAGTATACACAGCCCCCTCTATATACACAGCCCCCCTCTATATACACAGCCCCCCCTCTATATACACAGCCCCCCTCTATATATACAGCCCCCCTCTATATACACAGCCCCCCTAAGACGTACGACGCTGCAGGTTATTAGTATACACAGCCCCCCTCTATATACACAGCCCCCCCTCTATATACACAGCCCCCTCTATATACACAGCCCCCCCCCTCTATATACACAGCCCCCCCTCTATATACACAGCCCCCCTCTATATACACAGCCCCCCCTCTATATACACAGCCCCCCTAAGACATACGATGGATGCAGGTTATTAGTACCCAGATGCATAACTTTACATTTATCCACATTGAACCTCATTTGCCAAGTGGATGCCCAGACACTTAGTCTATCCAAGTCATCTTGTAACTTATGCACATCCTCTATAGACTGTACTGTGCTACAAAGCTTGGTGTCATCTGCAAAGATAGAAACAGAGCTGTTATTACCATCCTCTATATCATTGATAAATAAATTAAACAACAGCGGTCCCAGTACTGAACCTTGGGGTACACCACTAATAACCGGGGACCAATCAGAGTACGAATCATTGACCACCACTCTCTGGGTACGAGTCATGAGCCAGTGTTCAATCCAGTTACAAACTAAAATTTCCAAACCCAAAGACCTTAACTTACCTGTCAGACGTCTATGAGGGACAGTATCAAACGCTTTGGCAAAATCCAGAAACACTATATCCACAGCCATTCCTCTGTCAAGGCTTCTACTCACCTATTCATAAAAGCAAATTAGATTGGTTTGACAACTTCTATCCTTAGTAAACCCATGCTGGCTATCACTTATAATACTATTATCCACTATGTATTCCTGTATGTAATCCCTTATAAGTCCTTCAAACAATGTACCCACAATGCACGTTAGACTTACCGGTCTATAGTTTCCTGGGGAAGACCTAGAGCCCTTTTTGAAGATTGGCACCACATTCACCTTGCGCCAGTCCCTTGGCACAATACCAGACACCAGAGAATCTCTAAATATCATGAACAGGGGTACAGATATTACTGAACTTGCCTCTCTAAGAACTCTTGGGTGTAGTCCATCCGGTCCTGGGGATTTGCTTACATTTATATCACTTAACTTACCTTGTACCATCTCTACATTAAGCCAGTTCAGTACATTACATGATGTGTTACCAGCACTGACCTGTACATGATGTGTTACCAGCACTGACCTGTACATGATGTGTTACCAGCACTGACCTGGCCAATGTCAGCTCCTTTTTCCATAGTGTATACAGAACTAAAGAACCCATTCAGTAGCTCCGCCTTCTCTTGATCGCCTGTGACAACCTCCCCATTATCATTATTAAGGGGTCCTACATGCTCTGTCCTTGGTTTTTTTGCATTTATATATCTAAAAAAATATTTAGGATTAGTTTTGCTTTCTTTGACTACCTGTCTCTCGTTTTGAATTTTTGCTGTTTTTATTACAATTTTACAGATTTTATTAAGCTCCTTGTACTGTTTAAATGTTATAGCTGACCCTTCAGATTTGTATTTTTTGAAGGCTATTTTTTTGTTGTTTATTGCTCTTTTAACATCATGTGTCAGCCATGTAGGATTTAGTTTTAATCGTTTATATTTGTTCCCCTTTGGTATATATTTAGCTGTATATTTATTTAGAGTTGATTTAAAGATGTCCCATTTACCTTCTGTATCAGTATTTGAGAACCCCTGTAGTGCAGATCTCAGCCCAGGGAAATTTGCCTTTTTAAAGTTATATGTTTTTGCTTTCCCCGCCTGTCTTTGTTTTCTACATTTTAAGTCAAAAGTAACTATATTGTGGTCGCTATTACCAAGGTTTTCCCTCACAGTTACATTACCAACCAGCTCTGCGTTGTTGGAAATGATCAGATCCAACAAGGCATCACTTCTTGTTGGGTCCTCCACAAACTGGCCCATAAAATTATCCTGCAATAAATTTAGGAATTGTCGCCCCTTTGTAGTTTTAGCCAACCCCGGACCCCAATCTATATCTGGATAGTTAAAATCTCCCATTATTACCACTGTACCTGCCCGGGCGGCCCTCTCTATTTGTTTATGAAGCCGACCTTCTATCTCTTCAGTGATATTAGGGGGTCTGTAGATTACCCCAAATACAATTTTTTCAGTATTTCCCTCCTTTTGTAATTCTACCCACAATGATTCCACATCCTTAGAATCATCACACACTATGGCATCGTTCACACTGACTTTTATACCACTTCTTACATACAGACAGACTCCACCACCTTTTCTGTTCATTCTATCCTTGCGAAACAATGTAAACCCCTGCAGATTGACAGCCCAGTCATGCGAGGAGTCCAGCCATGTCTCAGTGACCCCAACTATATCACCAGCCATGTCTCAGTGACCCCAACTATATCACCAGCCATGTCTCAGTGACCCCAACTATATCACCAGCCATGTCTCAGTGACCCCAACTATATCAATATGTTCCTCCAGTATCAAGGCCTCAAGCTCCCCCATTTTATTTGCTAGGCTTCTGGCATTTGTGAACATACACTTTACATTTCCATCCTTTATGTTATTGGGGTTAATGGGATTCAAGGGTGTAAGTTTTATTTTCCTATGAAGCTTATTCCTATTAACTATTCTAACCCCTCCCTCCGCTCCACCCCCAGGTACATTTATAATTCCCACCTCTCTATCTACACTATCTTCCCCCTCTTTTCTGTAGGTTCCCTCCCCCCAAGTCCCTAGTTTAAACACTCCTCCACCCTTCTAGCCATCTTCTCCCCAAGCAAAGCTGCACCCTCCCCATTGAGGTGCAGCCCGTCCCTACGGTAGAGCCGGTAACCGACAGCGAACTCAGCCCAGTTCTCCATGAACCCAAACCCTTCCTTCCTACACCAGCTTCTGAGCCACTTGTTTACCTCCCTGATCTCCCGCTGCCTCTCTGGTGCGGCTCGTGGTACTGGTAATATTTCAGAAAAGACTGCCTTGGAGGTCCTTGCCTTAAGCTTGCGGCCTAAGTCCCTGAAATCATTTTTAAGGACACTCCACCTACCTCTTACTTTGTCATTGGTGCCAATATGTACCATGACTGCTGTGTCCTCTCCAGCTCCGCCCAACAACCTGTCAACCCGATCCGCGATGTGCCGAACTCGTGCGCCAGGCAGACAACACACTGTTCGGCGATCCCGGTCTTTGTGACAGATTGCCCTGTCTGTCCCCCTAATAATTGAGTCCCCCACCACTAGTACCTGTCTGGCCTGCCCTGTACTCCTCCCTCCCTCCTTACTGGAGCAGACACCCCCCTGGCGGTCAGAGGCGGTATCCTGCTGCAGTTCTGCTAGCTCTGTAATGGCATCCCCCTCATCTGCCAAGCGGGCAAACTTGTTGGGGTGTCCAGATCAGGACTAGCCTCCCTGACACTTTTTCCCCTACCCCTCTTTCTAACTGTAACCCAGCTAACTGCCTGACTGTCCTGCAACTCCGTCCCACTGTCCTCCCCCACCTCTACTCCCGAGAGTGCCTGCTCAGTGAGCACGAGACTCCTCTCCATGTTGTTAATGCTTCTCATTGTTGCCAGTCGCCCCTCTAGATGCAGGATCTGGGCTTCCAAACGGACAACTAGCACACATCTCGCACAACAATATGCACCCTCAAACTGCTGGTCAAGGATTGCATACATTGAACAGGATGTACATTGGACTGCATTTTCCAACATGGAGGCCATCTAGTTATGGGGATTTCACAAATGTATAGGAAAAAACAGACAGTCAAAATTACACTTAAAATTTTTTGTAGACCTTGTGGGTTCAAAAATTAAAACGCACAGCGATCTCAACCTCCTGCTTTCAAACTCCAGTTTTTGAAACTCCTCTTTCACGCCCCCTCTTACACAGCAACACTCAGAAAGAGCAAGCTCTCAATAAGAGTCCCAAGCTAAGATTTATACACCTGTGCCCAATCTACTCCTCCCCCCAAAATATGAATGTGGGCTATAGGCAGTCGCACCCACTCCACAGATTCATTCCGCACAACAGATAATCACAGTTTTTGAAACTCCTCTTTCACGCCCCCTCTTACACAGCAACACTCAGAAAGAGTCATATGGATTGTCTTCCAGTTCTTCCAGTTCTGTTATCTGGATTGTCTTCCGGTTCTGTCATCTGGATTGTCTTCCGGTTCTGTCATCTGGATTGTGTTCTGGTTTTGTCATATGGATTGTCTTCCAGTTCTGTCTTCTGGATTGTCTTCCAGTTCTGTCATCTGTATTGTCCTCCGGTTTTGTCATCTGGATTGTCCTTCGGTTCTGTCAGCTGGATTGTCTTCCAGTTCTGTCATCTCTAAAGTCTTCTAGTGGTGTCCTTGAGGGTTCCAACCTTTCAGTCATTCTATTTGTTCCTGGTCCTTATTCCTTCTGTTTATATTATGATTTATCCTTGTTCCTTGTCTTTTGGTTGTCTTCTCTTTTTTATTAGCCCCTCTCCGGGTATCCACTGTTTGAGACATTCTGTAAATTTTTGGTCCTTTTTAATTGTCTGAAACTAAATCTTTCTAAAACAGAACTTCTTGTCTTTTCTCCATCAACTGATACTGTACCTAATCCTGACATTTCCATCTCGGTATGTGGTACTACCATAACTCCCGGGCAGCAGGCTCGCTGTCTTGGAGTTATACTTGTCTCTGATCTGTCTTTCACTCCCCATATTCAGTCTCTTTCACGTTCTTGTCACCTGCATCTCAAAAACATTTCAAGAATCTGCCCGTTTCTCACTACTGAAACTGCTAAAACTCTCATTATTGCTTTGATTCACTCCCGCCTCGACTACTGTAACTCTTTACTAATAGGCCTTCCTTTCTCCAAACTCTCTCCTCTCCAGTCTATCCTTAATGCAGCAGCCAGACTCATCTTCCTCTCCAGCCGCTACACCGACGCCTCCTCCCTGTGCCAGTCACTACACTGGTTACCAATTCAGTCCAGAATACAGTACAAAATCCTCATTCTCACATACAAAGCTCTCCACAATGCTGCACCTCCCTACATCTCCTCTCTCATCTCTGTCTACCATCCTACACGTTCTCTCTGATCTGCTAATGACCTCACACTAACATCTTCTATAATCCGAACTTCTCACTCCCGTCTCCAAGACTTCACTCGTGCTGCACCGGTTCTCTGGAATGCTATCCCTCAATCCCTCAGACTCAACAACATCCATAGTTTCAAACGTGGCCCAAAAACACATCTCTTCAGACAGGCCTATAACAGTCTCTAATTGGCCTCAACATATCCCCAACATATCCTCAACATATCCCCAACATATCCCCGAAATATCCTCAACATATCCTCAACATATCCCCAACATATCCCCAACATATCCCCAACATATCCTCAATATATCCCCAACATATCCCCAACATATCCTCAATATATCCCCAACATATCCCCAACATATCCTCAATATATCCCCAACATATCCTCAATATATCCCCACACCTCTTGTTTGAATAGTTATTGTGTAATTTTATGTCTGATACTTGTCTTTGTTTGTACCCCATAATTGTAAGAGCTGCGGAATCTGTAGGCGCTATATATAAAAAAAAAAGAAAATGTCTTCTGGTTATGACTCTTGGCTATTTTCAGTCACTTTTTTGGGGGGGAGGGATTTGTTTCTTTAGTTATGACTGTTGTTTTTTCTGTGTCTGTTTGGTGTTGTTTAAACTCTCTGTTGAATCATCGGGTTGTCTTCTGGTTATTCCTTGTAGCTATATATCTGGGTTTGGTGTCTGACCCGTTTTACCATTTCACTGTAGGTTCTGTCTTTGATTTGTTTCCTGGCCTTTTTTCTTGTGTATGTCTCTTTGTTTGGCCTATGCTTGGTTTTCCATTATCTCTTTGGACATTTCATCTACCTTTGTGCGGTCTTCTGGTCATGACTCTTGTCTTGACAGTGTGTCTCTGGTTGGTCCCTCTTTGATTTTTTATTAACTCTTTGTTGGATCATCAGATTGTCTTCTGGTTATCACTCTTGGTAATATATTTGGGTTTTGTTTCTGCCTTGTTTAACCCTTGGGCTGTAGATTCTGTCATCTGTCTTTGGTTTGTCTCCTGTTTATGTCGCTCTGTCTTCCATTAACCATTGTTTTCCCCATCTATTTTTTGGTTATGACTTTTGGTTTCTTCGGTTAATTTCTCCTCTGTTTTACAATCAGTTGGTTGTGTCCTCTCTCTTTGCTTTGTCTTCTGGTTATGACTCTAGGCTGTATCACTTGGTTTGGTTGCTGTTTTTCTTTCTTTCTTTTTTTTTTTTTTTTTGGGTGGGGGGGGGGGCAGGTGTTAGTTTCTTTAGTTATGACTCTTGTCTTGGCTGTGTCCCCTTGGTTTGTTGGGTCATCGGATTGTCTTCTGGGTATTACTTTTGGTTATATATCTGGGTTTGGTTTCTTCTCTGTTTAACCACTGGTTGGTAGGTTCTGTCATCTGTCTTAGATTTGTCTCCTGGTTATGAGTCCTGGTTGGTCCTTCTTTAGTTTTACAATAATCCTTTGTTGGGTCATCGGATTGTCTTCTGGTTATCACTCTTGGTTAAATATATGTGGGGGTTTGGTTTCTCCCGTGTTTAACCCTGGGACTGTAGGTTCTGTCACCTGTCTTTGGTTTTTCTCCTGGCTATCACATAGGAGAAAAGATAAAAAAGAAAGGGGAAGGTTGCACCCCTCGTGAAGGCCATTATGGGAAAAGATCCAGGCGGTATATAGAGTTACACTCACCGGGTAGAGTTGCGCTAAGAGAACAACATCTAATATGGCGTTTTCAGTTGTATGTCTCCAGATCCTCAGCCTGGTCCTCTGGTAGCAGACACAATGCCCCAGGTAAGCAAAATTTAAGAGATAATGGAAAAATTGGGCCGTAATGGCACTGGAAGTGTGGATATGCGGTGGGCATGTCCAGACTTCCAGCCCCAACACCGACCCAATTTTTCCAGCATCTCTTCCATTATTCTTTCTCCTGGCTATGACTTCTGTTTATGTCTCTTTGGTTGGTTCATGTCCTGTTTTTCATTATCTTCTGGACATTTAATCTCTCTTTGGGTTGTCTTCTGGTTATTATTTATTTATTTTTATTTTTTTTGGGGGGGGGTTGTTAGTTTCTTTAGTCATTACTCTTGTCTTGACTTTTCGGTTATATATATATATATATATATATATATATATATATATATATATATATATATATATATGTGTTTGGCTTCTGCTCTGTTTAACGCTTGGACTGTAGGTACTGTCATCTGTCTTTGGTTTGTCTCCTGTTTGTGTCTCTCTCGTTTTATTTTGCTCTTTTTTCCCCATCTATCTTTTGGTTATGACTTTTCATTTCTTCGGTTCATTTCTCCTCTGCTTTACATTATCTGTTGGTTGTGTCCTCTGTCTTTGAGTTGTCTTCTGGTTATGACTAATGACTATCTATTTTGCCTTTTTCTTCTGAATTTCATTTTGGCTTCTACATCTTGGATTTCTCTTATCATCCTCATCCCTCAACCTTCCTATTCTTTGCTTTCTAACAACAAATCTGCCACATGCCCAACACCAGTTGCTTCTATGTCCTATGTGCCTATTCAGAGCTACCAGTACTGCAGCAGGACTCTGCCTCTGACCCCCACGGGGGGCGGGGCGGGGGGGGGGGTGGTGGTGTTGTCTGCTCCAGTAAGGAGGGAGGGAGGAGTGCAGGGCAGGCCAGACTGGTACTGGTAGTGGGGGACTCAATTATTTGGGGGACAGACAGGGCGATCTGTCACAAAGACTGGGATTGCCGAACCGTGTGTTGTCCTGGCGCATGGCGGATCAGGTTGACAGGTTGCTGGGTGGGGTTGGGGAGGACACTGCAGTCATGGTACATATGGCACCAATGACAAAGTAAGAGGTAGGTGGAGTGACCTTAAAAATGATTTCAGGGACTTAGGCGGCAAGCTTAAGGCAAGGACCTCAAAGGTAATATTTTCTGAAATATTTCCTGTACACGAGCCGCGCCAGAGAGGCAGTGGGAGATCAGGGAGGTAAAAAAAGTGGCTCAGAAGCTGGTGTCGGAAGGAGGGATTTGGGATCATGGAGAACTGGACTGACTTCACTGTCAGATACGGCTCTACCGTAGGGACGAGCTACACCTCAATGGGGAGGGGACGCTGTGCTTGGGGAAAAGATGGCTAGAAGGGTGGAGGAGCATCTAAACTAGGGACTGGGGGGGAGGGAACTTACAACATAGAGGGGGAAGATAGTGTAGATAAAGAGGGAGGACTTGGGGGTGGAGCGGAGGGAGGGGTTAGAATAGTTCATAGGGATAGGCTTCATAGGAAGAAAAATCATAAACCATTGAATTGCATGTTGACTAATGCCAGGAGTCTGTCCAATAAACCTGATGATCTGGAGCGGTTGATGTCTGAGGAGGATTATAACATTGCGGGTATAACAGAGACTTGGTTGGACGATCTCTGTGACTGGGCGGTAACATACAGGGTTATAGTCTATTCAGGAAGGATCGGACAAAACAGAAAGGGGGAGGAGTTTGTCTTTATGAAAAGTCCAAACTGAAGGCCGCACTGCAGGAGGATATTTGGGAGGAAAACGATAATGTGGAGTCATTATGGGTAGAAATATATGGAGAGAAAATTCTGATAGGGGTTATAAGCTATAAACCTCCAAACATAATGGAAGAGGCAGAAGATCAATTACTGAGGAAAATAAACAGCAAATCAGAACGAGGTGATAATAATGGAGACTTTATCCTGATATAAACTGGAGACTGAGACCTGTGAATCTCATAAAGGAAACGGGTTTCTGACTATAAAGACAATTATCTGTCCCAAATGGTGCAGAGACCGACCATAGGGGGCGCCCTACGAGACTTAATATTAACCAACAGACCTGACCAGAGGGGGCACCCTACTAGACTTAATATTAACCAACAGACCTGACCAGAGGGGGCTACAAAAACAATGAACTTTAGGATGGCAAAGTTTGATCAGCTCAGAGAAGCCCTTAACAATATAAAATGGGATAATGTCTTCAAAAAGAACATTACTGACACTAAATGGGAGACTTTAAAAATATCTTAAATTCTCACTGTAAGATGTATATACCTTATGGGAATAAAAGGGTCAGAAATAAAAAAAAAAACAATATGGATGAATCAAAATGTTAAGGGGGCAATAAATGACAAAAATAAAGCATTTAAACTACTAAAACAGGACGACAGTGAAGAAGCATTAAAAAGCTTTAGAGAAAAATGTAAAATGTGTAAAAAACTGATAAAAGCCGCAAAAACAGAGACAGAAAGACTCATTGCCCAAGAGAGTAAACCTAACCCTAAAATGTTCTTTAACTATATAAATAGCAAAAAGGCTAAAAATGTAAGCGTTGGCCCTTTAAAAAATTTGGAAAAAATTATAGATGGGTATCAGGAAAAAGCAAATATATTAAACACATTCTTCTCCACGGTATTAACCGAGGAAAATGAAATGGCAGGTGAAATACAGCGAGATAAGGTAAACTCCCCAGTGCAGGTCACCTATCTAACCCAGGAAGATGTACAGGACACATGTCTAACCCAGGAAGAAGTACAGGTCACCTGTCTAACCCAGGAAGAAGTACAGGTCACCTGTATAACCCAGGAAGAAGTACAGTGCCGCCTACAAAAAATCAAAATAAACAAATCACCAGGTCCAGATGGCATTCACCCCTGTGTTCTAAAGTAATTAAGTAATGTAATAGACAGAACCCTATTAATATTATCCCTTTAATACTCTGGGATTCTATAATAACAGGGACTGTTCTTCAGGACTGGCGCATGGCAAATGTGGTGCCAAAGGTGTCAAAAGGTGACCCCCGGGATTATAGGCCTGCTAGTTTAACCTCTGTTGTATGTAAATTGTTTGAGGGTATTCTAAGAGATGCTATTTTGGAATATCTTGATAAAAATAAATGTATAACCCCATATTAGCATGGCTTTATGAGGGATCGGTCCTGTCACCTGATCAGCTTTTATGAGGAGATGAGCTCCAGACTGGACCAGGGGCAATCACTGGATGTCGTATATCTGGATTTATCTAAAGCATTTGATATGGTGACACATAAAATATTGGTGTATAAAATGAGAAGGATGGGGCTGGGAGAGAATGTGTGTAAGTGGGTAAGTAACTGGCTCAGTGATAGGAAACAGAGGGTGGTTATTAATGGTACTTATTCTGATTGGGTGACTGTTACCAGTGGGGACCACAGGGGTCAGTCTTGGGTCCTATTCTATTTAATATATTCATTAATGACCTTGTAGAGGGGTTGAATAGTAAAGTAGCAATCTTTGCAGATGTTACTAAACACTGTAAAGTGGTAAACACATTAGAGGACAGTGCACTGTGTATAGTAGATAACACTATAGAGGACAGTGCACTGTGTATAGTAGATAACACAATAGAGGACAGTGCACTGTGTATAGTAGATAACACAATACAGTAGATTTTTTTGCAACAGCTGGAGGCACACTGGTTAGGAAATTCTTCTCTAAGCTCAAGGCAGGGCAATCCTTTAGCCATATTTCTGTATAGGTTTCCTCCAATGGGGTTTATTTTCTCCCCTAAGTTCTAGAGGCTGCCCGAGCATGCTGGGAGTTGTGGTTTTGCAAAAGCTGGAGGCACACTGCTTGGGAAACTCTGCTCTAAGCTCAAGAGAAGGACAGTCCTTTTTTTTCTGTCCTAAGTAGTAGAGGCTGTCTGGGCATGCTCGGACTCGGAGTTGTAGTTTTACAACAGCTGGAGGCACACATGTTGGGAAATTCTGCTCTAAGCTCAAGGGAATGGCAATCCCTCAGCCATGGTTCCCTAGAAGTTCCTCCTCTGGGGTTTATTTTCTCTCCTAAGTACTGGAGGCTGTCCGGGCATGATGGGAGTTGTAGTTTTGTAACACTGTGTGGGAATCACTGGATTAAGGTTTATTTAGTATTTGTAGCTATGTTTTCATTCACTGACAGCAAGCAGTCATTTAATTGCACAAATATTAACTGAAAACCTAATTAGCTCATTAACTTTCAATGTGAATATGATGTGAGTTCAGCACTGCAGTGGTTAATGCTCTTTATGAATATCATTTGATTCGCCATCGCTCGCTGTTGTGCGCTGGGAACACGCAGAATCCTCTTTATTTTTTTCCCATTCGGTTTCCGTTCGCTTCTCGTCTGAAGTTACTTTCCCTTCTTCATGCATAGTTTAGCAATTTAAATGTGTAACCCCCGAGAAAGCGTTTACTCCATTATAACTAGCGATAAATAGACTAGTCCTCGTGGCGGGCTGCTTATCAATGCCGCCGATGATTGACCGTATGCATAAGCGATTCTTCACCGCCAGAATTTACATGGACTGCGCCGCAATATTATTCTTCACTCGGTGCCAGTCAAACCGAAATGTAACAGGGAAGGGGAAATCTCATTGCCGAGTGCGGGATGACCGGCGTCACGGCTGCATCTAATTACATCAGTCACGCTCCGGGCCGCGTATAAAGAGATTGTTACAATGTGTCCCTACATGACAGGAGGATTCTGGGAGAAATCTCTTCTGTATTTATAGAGCCCCGCTGTGTGCACAATGGGGAGGCGGCTGGTAGTTTTGACGGGAATAAGAAAATAAAACAAAACTGATATTAGGAAATGGATTTAAATTATTGTGACAATGCAAAACTACAACTCCCAGCATCAGGGCCGGCCCCACCTACTGTATAGGCAAAATAGGCAGCTGCCTAGAGCGCCCTCTTGATGGGAGCGTCTCCGCAAGAGAGTTATTTCTCCAGGACCTGACAGCCGCTAACCTGTCACCCCAGTAGTCAGGAGATTACATGAGGAGGAGGTTTGTTACAATGTGTCACTCCGGTAGTAAGGAGATTACATGAGGAGGAGGTTTGTTACAGTGTGTCAATCCAGTAGTAAGGAGATTACATGAGGAGGAGGTTTGTTACAGTGTGTCACCCCAGTAGTAAGGAGATTACATGTGGAGGAGGTTTGTTACAGTGTGTCACCCCAGTAGTAAGGAGATTACATGAGGAGGAGGTTTGTTACAGTGTGTCACCCCAGTAGTAAGGAGATTACATGAGGAGGTTTGTTACAGTGTGTCACCCCAGTAGTAAGGAGATTACATGAGGAGGAGGTTTGTTACAGTGTGTCAACCAAGTAGTAAGGAGATTACATGAGGAGGAGGTTTGTTACAGTGTGTCACCCTGGTAGTAAGGAGATTACATGAGGAGGAGGTTTTTTACAGTGTGTCACCCCAGTAGTAAGGAGATTACATGAGGAGGGAGTTTGTTACAGTGTGTCACCCCAGTCGTAGGGAGATTACATGAGGAGGAGGTTTGTTACAGTGTGTCACCCCAGTAGTAAGGAGATTACATGAGGAGGGGGTTTGTTACAGTGTATCACCCCAGTAGTAAGGTGATTACATGAGGAGGAGGTTTGTTACAGTGTGTCACTCCAGTAGTAAGGAGATTACATGAGGAGGAGGTTTGTTACAGTGTGTCACCCCAGTAGTAAGGAGATTACATGAGGAGGAGGTTTGCTACAGTGTGTCACCCCAGTAGTAAGGAGATTACATGAGGAGGAGGTTTGTTACAGTGTGTCACCCCAGTAGTAAGGAGATTACATGAGGAGGAGGTTTGTTACAGTGTGTCACCCCAGTAGTAAGGAGATTACATGAGGAGGAGGTTTGTTACAGTGTGTCACCCATGTAGTAAGGAGATTACATGAGGAGGAAGTTTGTTACAGTGTGTCACCCCAGTAGTAAGTAGATTACATGAGGAGGAGGTTTGTTACAGTGTGTCACCCTAGTAGTAAGGAGATTACATTGAGAGGAGGTTTGTTACAGTGTGTCACCCCAGTAGTAAGGAGATTACATGAGGAGGGGGTTTGTTACAGTGTGTCACCCCAGTAGTAAGGAGATTACATGAGGAGGAGGTTTGTTACAGTGTGTCACCCCAGTAGTATGGTGGGGCGTGTGAATAGGAGGAGTCAAGCGGGCAATAAAGTAGCCTTTGTCCAGGGTTGCAAAAATCCTTGCACCAGTCCTGCCTAGCATGCCCTGACAGCCATCGGTTGGGGGACGCTGCTTTATATCATTATAGTGAAGTTCCTTTGGTTCAGCTTCTAATAATCCAGAAAGTCTGACAATCCAGCACGCTGAATTCATGCACTGTGTAGTGTCTGAGGGGCAGAGCATGGCACCGAGATTATCACCGCAAGAAGTCTCTGTCAGGCTCCACCCCATTATGCCTCGCACCATATATAATTTAGTGTCTCATTTAAAGGGGTACTCCGCCCCTAGACACTTATCCCCTATCCAAAGGATAGGATGTCTGATCGCGGGAGGTCCAGCTGCTGGGACCCCAGGCCCAGCCCCCCAGTAATTATAAGTGACCACAGACATCATGCCGCCTCCTGTAAGGGGTCATGGCAACCACGGCCGTATGAAACCTAAATTTGTGTAAAATTTTCACTTTTGTCCCCACTCCCAATAGAACATTTTCTCAGAAGCTTTGTGGAACATCCAAGTTATCTTGGGTAATCTTAAAATGGGCCACAATGAATTTTTTTGGGGGTATTAATAATTGTGATTTTTTCTCCCTGCACTGTGGATGTTTACTCAATGTACTCAATAAAAGACATGAATGATACAACTGTCTGTGTGTTATTGTTATTAGTTTAGTTGTCACGATGCCGGCTGGCAGGTAGTGGATCCTCTGTGCCAGAGAGGGATTGGCGTGGACCGTGCTAGTGGACCGGTTCTAAGCCACTACTGGTTTTCACCAGAGCCCGCCGCAAAGCGGGATGGTCTTGCTGCGGCGGTAGTGACCAGGTCGTATCCACTAGCAACGGCTCACCTCTCTGGCTGCTGAAGATAGGCGCGGTACAAGGGAGTAGGCAAAAGCAAGGTCGGACGTAGCAGAAGGTCGGGGCAGGCAGCAAGGATCGTAGTCAGGGGCAACGGCAGAAGGTCTGGAAACACAGGCAAGGAACACACAAGGAACGCTTTCACTGGCACTAAGGCAACAAGATCCGGCAAGGGAGTGCAGGGGAAGTGAGGTGATATAGGGAAGTGCACAGGTGAACACACTAATTGGGACCACTGCGCCAATCAGCGGCGCAGTGGCCCTTTAAATCGCAGAGACCCGGCGCGCGCGCGCCCTAGGGAGCGGGGCCGCGCGCGCCGGGACAGAACAGACGGAGAGCGAGTCAGGTAGGGGAGCCGGGGTGCGCATCGCGAGCGGGCGCTACCCGCATCGCGAATCGCATCCCGGCTGGCAGCGGAATCGCAGCGCCCCGGGTCAGAGGACGTGACCGGAGCGCTGCCGCGGGGAGAGTGAAGCGAGCGCTCCGGGGAGGAGCGGGGACCCGGAGCGCTCGGCGTAACAGTACCCCCCCCCTTGGGTCTCCCCCTCTTCTTAGAGCCTGAGAACCTGAGGAGCAGACTTTTGTCTAGGATGTTGTCCTCAGGTTCCCAGGATCTCTCTTCAGGACCACAACCCTCCCAGTCCACTAAAAAAACAATTTTTCCCTCTGACCTTTTTGGCAGCTAAAATTTCTTTGACCGAGAAGATGTCCGAGGAGCCGGAAACAGGAGTGGGAGGAACAGATTTGGGAGAAAAACGGTTGAGGATGAGTGGTTTGAGAAGAGAGACGTGAAAGGCATTAGGGATACGAAGAGAGGGAGGAAGAAGAAGTTTATAAGAGACAGGATTAATTTGACACAAAATTTTGAAAGGACCAAGATAGCGTGGTCCCAACTTGTAGCTAGGGACACGGAAGCGGACATATTTAGCGGAGAGCCATACCTTGTCTCCAGGGGAAAAAACGGGGGGAGCTCTTCTTTTCTTATCCGCGAACTTCTTCATGCGTGATGAAGCCTGTAAGAGAGAATTTTGGGTCTCTCTCCATATGATGGAAAGGTCACGAGAAATTTCATCCACAGCGGGCAGACCAGAGGGCAAGGGAGTAGGGAGGGGGGGAAGAGGGTGACGGCCGTACACCACGAAAAATGGGGATTTGGAGGAAGACTCAGAGACCCTGAAGTTATACGAGAATTCGGCCCATGGGAGGAGATCTGCCCAGTCATCCTGGCGGGAGGAAACAAAATGTCGCAAATAATCACCCAAGATCTGGTTAATCCTTTCTACTTGTCCATTGGACTGGGGATGATATGCAGAAGAAAAATGTAATTTAATCTTGAGTTGTTTACAGAGAGCCCTCCAGAATTTAGACACGAATTGGACGCCTCTATCCGAGACAATCTGCGTAGGCAACCCGTGAAGACGAAAAATGTGTACAAAAAATTGTTTAGCCAACTGAGGCGCAGAAGGAAGACCAGGAAGAGGGATGAAATGTGCCATTTTGGAGAATCGATCAACGACCACCCAAATAACAGTGTTGCCACGGGAAGGGGGTAAATCAGTAATAAAATCCATACCAATCAGAGACCAAGGCTGTTCGGGGACAGGCAGAGGATGAAGAAAACCAGCGGGCTTCTGGCGAGGAGTCTTATCCCGGGCACAGATAGTGCAGGCTCGCACAAAGTCCACAACATCCGTCTCCAGAGTCGGCCACCAATAGAAGCGGGAGATGAGTTGCACAGATTTCTTGATACCCGCATGACCTGCGAGATGGGAGGAGTGACCCCATTTGAGGATTCCGAGGCGTTGGCGAGGAGAAACAAAGGTCTTTCCTGGAGGAGTCTGCCTGATGGAGGCAGGAGAAGTGGAGATCAGGCAGTCAGGTGGAATGATGTGTTGCGGAGAGAGTTCAACTTCAGAGGCATCCGAGGAACGAGAGAGAGCATCGGCCCTAATGTTCTTATCGGCAGGACGAAAGTGAATCTCAAAATTAAATCGGGCAAAGAACAGAGACCACCGGGCCTGGCGAGGATTCAGCCGTTGGGCAGACTGGAGGTAGGAGAGGTTCTTGTGGTCGGTGTAGATAATAACAGGAGAACTTGATCCCTCCAGCAGATGCCTCCATTCCTCAAGTGCTAATTTAATGGCTAGAAGCTCTCGATCCCCGATGGAGTAGTTCCTCTCCGCTGGAGAGAAGGTCCTAGAGAAAAAACCACAAGTGACAGCATGCCCGGAAGAATTTTTTTGTAGAAGAACAGCTCCAGCTCCCACTGAGGAGGCATCAACCTCCAATAGGAAGGGTTTGGAAGGGTCAGGTCTGGAGAGGACGGGAGCCGAAGAAAAGGCAGACTTGAGTCGTTTAAAGGCGTCTTCTGCTTGAGGAGGCCAGGACTTGGGATCAGCATTTTTTTTGGTTAAAGCCACGATAGGAGCCACAATGGTAGAAAAATGTGGAATAAATTGCCTGTAATAATTGGCGAACCCCAAAAAGCGTTGGATAGCACGGAGTCCGGAGGGGCGTGGCCAATCTAAGACGGCAGAGAGTTTGTCTGGATCCATCTGTAGTCCCTGGCCAGAGACCAAATATCCTAGAAAAGGAAGAGATTGGCATTCAAACAGACATTTCTCAATTTTGGCATAGAGTTGGTTGTCACGAAGTCTCTGAAGAACCATACGGACATGCTGGCGGTGTTCTTCTAGATTGGCAGAAAAAATTAGGATATCGTCCAGATATACAACAACACAGGAGTATAACAGATCACGAAAAATTTCATTGACAAAGTCTTGGAAGACGGCAGGGGCGTTGCACAGTCCAAAGGGCATGACCAGATACTCAAAGTGTCCATCTCTGGTGTTAAATGCCGTTTTCCACTCGTCCCCCTCTCTGATGCGGATGAGGTTATAGGCGCCTCTTAAGTCCAATTTAGTGAAGATGTGGGCACCTTGGAGGCGATCAAAGAGTTCAGAGATGAGGGGTAAGGGGTAGCGGTTCTTAACCGTGATTTTATTAAGACCGCGGTAGTCAATGCAAGGACGTAGGGAGCCATCTTTTTTGGACACAAAGAAAAATCCGGCTCCGGCAGGAGAGGAGGATTTACGGATAAAGCCCTTTTTTAGATTCTCCTGGACGTATTCGGACATGGCAAGAGTCTCTGGGGCAGAGAGAGGATAAATTCTGCCCCGGGGTGGAGTAGTGCCCGGGAGGAGGTCGATAGGGCAATCATAAGGCCTGTGAGGAGGTAGAGTCTCAGCTTGTTTTTTGCAGAAAACATCCGCGAAGTCCATATAGGCCTTAGGGAGACCGGTTACTGGAGGAACCACAGAGTTACGGCAAGGGTTACTGGGAACCGGTTTTAGACAGTTCTTGGAACAAGAGGACCCCCAACTCTTGATCTCCCCAGTGGACCAATCCAGGGTAGGGGAATGAAGTTGAAGCCAGGGAAGTCCAAGGAGAATTTCCGAGGTGCAATTGGGGAGGACCAAAAGTTCAATCCTCTCATGATGAGATCCGATGCTCATAAGAAGGGGCTCCGTGCGGAAACGTATGGTACAGTCCAATCTTTCATTATTTACACAATTGATGTAGAGGGGTCTGGCGAGACTGGTCACCGGGATGTTGAACCTGTTGACGAGAGAGGCCAAAATAAAATTTCCTGCAGATCCAGAGTCCAAGAAGGCCACTGTAGAGAAGGAGAAGGCAGAGGCAGACATCCGCACAGGCACAGTAAGACGTGGAGAAGCAGAGTAGACATCAAGGACTGTCTCACCTTTGTGCGGAGTCAGCGTACGTCTTTCCAGGCGGGGAGGACGGATAGGACAATCTCTCAGGAAGTGTTCGGTACTAGCACAGTACAGGCAGAGGTTCTCCATACGGCGTCGTGTCCTCTCTTGAGGTGTCAGGCGAGACCGGTCGACCTGCATAGCCTCCACGGCGGGAGGCACAGGAACAGATTGCAGGGGACCAGAGGAGAGAGGAGCCGAGGAGAAGAAACGCCTCGTGCGAACAGAGTCCATATCTTGGCGGAGTTCCTGACGCCTTTCGGAAAAACGCATGTCAATGCGAGTGGCTAGGTGAATAAGTTCATGTAGATTAGCAGGAATTTCTCGTGCGGCCAGAACATCTTTAATGTTGCTGGATAGGCCTTTTTTGAAGGTCGCGCAGAGGGCCTCATTATTCCAGGACAATTCTGAAGCAAGAGTACGGAATTGCACGGCATACTCGCCAACGGAAGAATTACCCTGGACCAGGTTCAACAGGGCAGTCTCAGCAGAAGAGGCTCGGGCAGGTTCCTCAAAGACACTTCGGATTTCCGAGAAGAAGGAGTGTACAGAGGCAGTGACGGGGTCATTGCGGTCCCAGAGCGGTGTGGCCCATGACAGGGCTTTTCCGGACAGAAGGCTGACTACGAAAGCCACCTTAGACCTTTCAGTGGGAAACAGGTCCGACATCATCTCCAGATGCAGGGAACATTGGGAAAGAAAGCCACGGCAAAACTTAGAGTCCCCATCAAATTTATCCGGCAAGGATAAGCGTATCCCAGGAGCGGCCACTCGCTGCGGAGGAGGTGCAGGAGCTGGCGGAGGAGATGACTGCTGAAGCTGTGGTAGTAACTGTTGTAGCATAACGGTCAGTTGAGACAGCTGTTGGCCTTGTTGCGCTATCTGTTGTGACTGCTGGGCGACCACCGTGGTGAGATCAGCGACAACTGGCAGAGGAACTTCAGCGGGATCCATGGCCGGATCTACTGTCACGATGCCGGCTGGCAGGTAGTGGATCCTCTGTGCCAGAGAGGGATTGGCGTGGACCGTGCTAGTGGACCGGTTCTAAGCCACTACTGGTTTTCACCAGAGCCCGCCGCAAAGCGGGATGGTCTTGCTGCGGCGGTAGTGACCAGGTCGTATCCACTAGCAACGGCTCACCTCTCTGGCTGCTGAAGATAGGCGCGGTACAAGGGAGTAGGCAAAAGCAAGGTCGGACGTAGCAGAAGGTCGGGGCAGGCAGCAAGGATCGTAGTCAGGGGCAACGGCAGAAGGTCTGGAAACACAGGCAAGGAACACACAAGGAACGCTTTCACTGGCACTAAGGCAACAAGATCCGGCAAGGGAGTGCAGGGGAAGTGAGGTGATATAGGGAAGTGCACAGGTGAACACACTAATTGGGACCACTGCGCCAATCAGCGGCGCAGTGGCCCTTTAAATCGCAGAGACCCGGCGCGCGCGCGCCCTAGGGAGCGGGGCCGCGCGCGCCGGGACAGAACAGACGGAGAGCGAGTCAGTTAGGGGAGCCGGGGTGCGCATCGCGAGCGGGCGCTACCCGCATCGCGAATCGCATCCCGGCTGGCAGCGGAATCGCAGCGCCCCGGGTCAGAGGACGTGACCGGAGCGCTGCCGCGGGGAGAGTGAAGCGAGCGCTCCGGGGAGGAGCGGGGACCCGGAGCGCTCGGCGTAACATTAGTTACAAGACTTCATCACAGAGATTGAAGTGCTGGCACTGCTCTCCCTCTATGTACTCTCCCTTAGACAGTCTAAATGCGTACTCTAGCAGCGTATCTTCGTGCGGTGGTGCTCATGTACTGCGATAGTAATAGGATGAATGCAACTCCAAACAATCAAGAAGAAAGTACAGGCAACTCACCGCGTAGTAGTAACTTCGTGTTTATTTCTGGGACATGCAGGTAAAGCGGCTCCACGCCACACCGGGATGCCGAACACTAGTGCGTAAACCGATGACAGCTGTTTCTTTCCTTTCAGGAACTTCAACAGATCGTCTCCATTCACCTGTGCACGTGACTTTATATCCCCTCCTTCATTTGTGACGTCGTGCCGAGGTGAGCGGAGCTTCAATCTTACAAATAGATTTACCAAAGTTAAATTCATAGAAAAATTACTTATAAACCGTAACATAATTGTGTATAAGTGAAATTAGCATTACTGCTGTGGTAAAAAACTGTTTAAAACTGGACTAGTAAAAACAGAACTATTTGTGACTAAACCGATGTTCAGAGAAAGACTCCCATATCTATTCTATCATTTAACCCCCTCATGTCTTGAGCTCCCGTCCTCAAAATCCAACGGGCTTCTATTTCTCTTAATTTCTTCACATTATCTTGATCTGGTTTTATTTTAACTTTTTCTATGCCTAAGAATTTTATATTTTTGATGTTTCCTGCATGTTCAGAGATCACGTGTTCTATCAGTCGCGGTGAACCTTTTTTTGTCACTATAGAGTGCATGTGTTCTCTAAATCTGATATTCATGGGTCTTATTGTGCTGCCTATGTAAAATCTCATACATTCACATATGATTGCATATATTACATTTTTAGATCTGCAACACATAAAATCTGTTATTTCTCTAGTAATGCCACCTATATTAATACTGTTGCCAGTTATAAAGTGGTGGCACCAGTTGCAATTACCACATTTTTTATTTCCTCTGATTATTGATTTATTTAACCAGTTTTCTTCTGTTGTTCTTTTTTCAGTTATTTTACTTTTTACTAATTCATCTTTTAAATTCTTTGTTCGTTTAAACGCTATCATGGGTTTTTCTATTTTTATTTTACCAAGAATTTGATCTCTTTCAATTAAATGCCAGTTTGTATGTATTGATCTTTTAATTAATTCATGCATGGGACTATACTTAAATGTAAATGTGAACCTCTCTTTCTTTTTGTCCTCATCTTTTATTTTAGTGTGCTTTCTGTGTCTCCTATTTTTTAATAGTGTGCTTCTGTCAATTTTTTTAACTCTTTCTAGTGTGTTTTTTAACATTTGAGGTGGATATCCCCTATCTTCTAACCGTTGTATCAATTCATCGGCCTGAGTATTAAAAGCCTCTTCTGTACTATTTATTCGTCTCAATCTGAGCAGTTGTCCATAAGGTATTGCTTCTTTTGTGTGGGAGGGATGGTAGCTCTTGTAATGTAGTAGGGTATTACTTGCGGTTTGTTTTCTATACCCTATTGTAGCGAGTGTGTTATTTTGTTTTTTTATAAGAACGTCTAGAAATTCTAGTTCTATATCACTATATTTGGAGGTAAAAGCCATATTCATTTGGTTAGAATTGAGATATTCAACAAAACTCTCAAAATCTTTAGGAGACCCCTTCCAGAGCATGAACACGTCGTCTACAAAACGTGAATAATGTCCTATATGCTCTAGGAAGGGATTTTCAACTGTAAAGACATATTTTTCTTCAAAAACCGCAAGGTACAGGTTAGCTAATGTGCACGAGACCGGGGTCCCCATTGCGGTCCCACCCCTTTGGGCGTACCATTGTTCCCCAAATTGGAAGACATTATTTTTCAGAATAAACTCTATTGATTCACAGACAAAATTTACGAAATCTTCAGATTTTCCTGTCCGTATTAGGATTTCTCTGATGCAGTCGACGGCTAACCCCTGTGGTATTCGAGTGTATAAGCTTTCCACGTCTATTGACGTTAAGAGGTAGCTTTCCACACTGGGGATGTCGTCGAGTGCACCTAGGAAATCATCTGTATCCTTCACTAAGGATGGTACGTCAGCCAGTAATGGCCGCAACAACCAATCGGTATATGCAGAGAGGGATTCCGTTAATGAACCTACCCCAGAGACTATGGGTCTCCCTGGAGGGGAGTCCATAGTCTTGTGTATTTTCGGTACGATGTACCATGTTGCATTTTTGGGGTTTAGTGGGAATAGCTTCTCTGCCATTTTATTTGACAGAATTCCTCTCTCTACCTGTTTTCTTAGTAAAGTTTGTAATTGTGATTTAAGTTTTTTCATGGGGCTGGCTTTTAATTTCTCATATGTTCTTGTGTCATCTAATTGGCGATGTGCTTCCTTTAGATAATCTGTTGTATTCATGATTACAGTGTTTCCACCCTTGTCTGCCCTTTTTATTGTTATTTTATCCTTTTGTTTTTTTAACCACATTAGTGCTTTTTGCTCTCCTGTTGTTAAATTAGCAGTATCTTTTGGGTATATTTGTGCTCTCAAATCGTCAAGTACTTTTTGTTGGAATAGCTCCAGGTTTCCCCCTGGTTGTAAGGGAGGAGAAAACGCGGAGCTATTCCCTCCTCTGAAATTCTTTACCTCGACCTCTGTGGGCGTGTCATCCTGTTCTCCGGTGTTCTCCCCTAGCAACTCTGTCAAAGCAAACAAACACTCCCTTTCGCTACCTACTGAATCTCTAAGAATGTTGAAACCTAGAGGTCCTACTGTGACTGGGATCTCTCCTTCTTTTTGACTACCTTCCTCTTCTCCATTTGTTTTGTTGGCAAAAAATCTTTTTAAATTTAATTTTCTTATGGCTCTAAAGAGATCTATTTCGAAATCTTCCATATTAAAGTCTTCAACTAAGCAGAAATTCAGTCCTCTTGAGAGGAGTTTTATAGTGTCCTCTTTAAGTATCAGACTGGACAAGTTAACTACTGCTGGTGTGTTTTTATTTATAGGAACATTGTCCCTTTGTGTTAATCTTCTTTCTTCATTTACTCTGTCCATTGTTACTGCTGATGTAACTTCTCCTTTGTTTTCTTCTTTTTCTTTTTTTTCCTCTTTATTTATGACTGCCAAGTTACTCTCTTCCGTTTCGTTAGTTTTTTGGGGTTTCTTTCCTCCTCCTCTTCCTCTTCTGATTTTTTTCTTATTTTCTTGTTTCTTTCCTTCTCGTTTTTTGACAGCTCATTACTGTTGTTCACACTATCTTCTGATGAACTAGTGTCTCCATCTGTTGTCCAAAAATCTGAGGTTTTTTTATTTTTATTTTTTTCTTGGTTTTTATTTGTCTGTCTTTTCTTTTTTTGATAGGAGGTTTTTCTTCCCTTTGGATTTGTTTTTCCGTGTAGAAATACATTATCTGATTCGTAGTCTATACGGTCTCGAAGGAATTTATCTCTTTTTATTTCTTTAATGGTTTTTTGTAAGGCTATTAGTTTTTTTTCGTTTTTTTTCATGAATTCATTATATTTTTCTTCTGGTTGTCTTAGCCGCAGCTCGCTTTTTGCTTGACTTAATTCTTTTGAAACTTTTTCATATTCTTCGATATTTTTCTCTAGTACTAATTGCAACATTTCCAGGCTGTATCGTTTATGCAGATCTTTCCATGCAGACATAAAATTCTGATCTTCAGTAAATTGTGAGGCTTCCTTGTACCCTCTCAGACCTCGTGGCACTCTGTCACAGGCTTTATATGATTTTAGGCTGTTTATAGTCCAAAACAATCTTGTTTCTTTCTCAGACAGTGTATTAATTTTAAACATGAGGGTTTTTTCACTCATAAATTGGTAAAAGTCTTTCTCGTTGCATCGGGTGAAAAACGCACTAGCGTCTTCCCGTCCTGCTCCCAGTGTATTCTCTTCAGCTTTTGCTAGATCCATGGCTATATTTTCTGTGCTGTTTTCCATGGTGCATAGACTTATATGTGGGATGGGGATCTTTTGCGTGCTCAAGCACAAAAAGAATTCAGGTGCAATATTCACAAGACTTCATCACAGAGATTGAAGTGCTGGCACTGCTCTCCCTCTATGTACTCTCCCTTAGACAGTCTAAATGCGTACTCTAGCAGCGTATCTTCGTGCGGTGGTGCTCATGTACTGCGATAGTAATAGGATGAATGCAACTCCAAACAATCAAGAAGAAAGTACAGGCAACTCACCGCGTAGTAGTAACTTCGTGTTTATTTCTGGGACATGCAGGTAAAGCGGCTCCACGCCACACCGGGATGCCGAACACTAGTGCGTAAACCGATGACAGCTGTTTCTTTCCTTTCAGGAACTTCAACAGATCGTCTCCATTCACCTGTGCACGTGACTTTATATCCCCTCCTTCACTTGTGACGTCGTGCCGAGGTGAGCGGAGCTTCAATCTTACAAATAGATTTACCAAAGTTAAATTCATAGAAAAATTACTTATAAACCGTAACATAATTGTGTATAAGTGAAATTAGCATTACTGCTGTGGTAAAAAACTGTTTAAAACTGGACTAGTAAAAACAGAACTATTTGTGACTAAACCGATGTTCAGAGAAAGACTCCCATATCTATTCTATCATTTAACCCCCTCATGTCTTGAGCTCCCGTCCTCAAAATCCAACGGGCTTCTATTTCTCTTAATTTCTTCACATTATCTTGATCTGGTTTTATTTTAACTTTTTCTATGCCTAAGAATTTTATATTTTTGATGTTTCCTGCATGTTCAGAGACCACGTGTTCTATCAGTCGCGGTGAACCTTTTTTTGTCACTATAGAGTGCATGTGTTCTCTAAATCTGATATTCATGGGTCTTATTGTGCTGCCTATGTAAAATCTCATACATTCACATATGATTGCATATATTACATTTTTAGATCTGCAACACATAAAATCTGTTATTTCTCTAGTAATGCCACCTATATTAATACTGTTGCCAGTTATAAAGTGGTGGCACCAGTTGCAATTACCACATTTTTTATTTCCTCTGATTATTGATTTATTTAACCAGTTTTCTTCTGTTGTTCTTTTTTCAGTTATTTTACTTTTTACTAATTCATCTTTTAAATTCTTTGTTCGTTTAAACGCTATCATGGGTTTTTCTATTTTTATTTTACCAAGAATTTGATCTCTTTCAATTAAATGCCAGTTTGTATGTATTGATCTTTTAATTAATTCATGCATGGGACTATACTTAAATGTAAATGTGAACCTCTCTTTCTTTTTGTCCTCATCTTTTATTTTAGTGTGCTTTCTGTGTCTCCTATTTTTTAATAGTGTGCTTCTGTCAAGATCAAGATAATGTGAAGAAATTAAGAGAAATAGAAGCCCGTTGGATTTTGAGGACGGGAGCTCAAGACATGAGGGGGTTAAATGATAGAATAGATATGGGAGTCTTTCTCTGAACATCGGTTTAGTCACAAATAGTTCTGTTTTTACTAGTCCAGTTTTAAACAGTTTTTTACCACAGCAGTAATGCTAATTTCACTTATACACAATTATGTTACGGTTTATAAGTAATTTTTCTATGAATTTAACTTTGGTAAATCTATTTGTAAGATTGAAGCTCCGCTCACCTCGGCACGACGTCACAAGTGAAGGAGGGGATATAAAGTCACGTGCACAGGTGAATGGAGACGATCTGTTGAAGTTCCTGAAAGGAAAGAAACAGCTGTCATCGGTTTACGCACTAGTGTTCGGCATCCCGGTGTGGCGTGGAGCCGCTTTACCTGCATGTCCCAGAAATAAACACGAAGTTACTACTACGCGGTGAGTTGCCTGTACTTTCTTCTTGATTGTTTGGAGTTATTAGTTTAGTTACAGTGTGTCTGTCTATATTTATGACTATATTATCTGTAATCTGTGCAGAAATGCAGGGTTCACTTCCATTTTCTGCCTGCACTGTGGATGTTTATGCAAAAGACTTTACTAGTACAATTGTGTTTTTAGTTTAGTTGAAATAAGGACAATTTATCATTGTTGGTGTAGGTCAGTGGTCTCCAAACTGTGGAACTCTAGATGTTTCAAAATTACAACTCCCAGCATGCTAGAAGTTGTTGTTTTGCAACATCTGGAGGTCCACAGTTTGGAGACCACTGGTGTAGGTGAAAGATTTTTTGTCTACCTTTATTTGGGTGGTGCTGATGTGTACATACACCAATTTATTAAGTGGTCACAGGGCATTTGAGTATTTTTTTAAATTACAGTTCACCATATTTTCTTCAGTACTCCATTTTTTGTAGTGATGCAAAATTTTGCAACATTTTATCATGTACCGCAAGAGATAGATACTTTTTTTTTTACTACCAAAAAAAAATAAAAACTCTGTAAAACCAATGATAAATACCTCCCCCCCCCCCAATGTGTTCATCTATATCTATTCCTCCCTGCACTGTGGATGTTTACTCTTGAGCTCAGTAAAAGATATGAACAATACAACTGTCTCTGTGTTCTTATTGATATTCCCTTTTTTGCATTGTGTTCATCAATAATTATGACTTATAGAACAATCAGATCATATTTTATTAATAAATGCAGAAATCCAGGTAATTCCAGGCTCACTTCCTGTTTCTCCCTGCACTGTGGATGTTTAAGCTAGTGCAGTAAAAAACATAAATGATACAACTGTCCGTGTGTTATAAATGTTATTAGTTTTGTTACATTGTGTTTATTTATATTTCTGACCTAGAGAACAATCAGATAATATTTTATTAGTAATGCAGAAATCCATGTAATTCCAAAAGGCTCACTTCCTGTTTCTCCCTGCACTGTGGATGTTTACTCTTGTGCAGTAAAAGACATGAATAATACAACAGTCCGTGTGTTATAAATTTTATTAGTTTTGTTACATTGTCTATTTATAACTGTGACAATCAGATCAAATTTTATTAGTGCTCAATATCATATTAGTTCAAGGGTTCACTTACTTTTTTTTTTTTTAGAACTGTGGGCCTTTAAGAAATTTGCCTGAAATTAGTCTGTGATTGGAAGTTGTTTGCCAAATCCTTTCGTCTTCATAGTCAATGTGAAAGATGGCCCCATAAAATACATTGCGCTCACTCTTCTTTGCTGCAGCGGTTTAATTATTTAGCGCGGCCCGGACCGAGCGAGCTTCGCCTTTGTCTCCGTCTTGATCTATTACCATTACTGCACGGAACACACACATTTACAGTAACTGCACCTCTGCCCGCACTTGTTACACCATCAATAATCCCATCCTGGGGACATTACAGAGGTCGTATATTATCCCTGTGATGTTTTTCCTGCAGGGTTGGTGGAGAATGCATCTCATTGTATCAGTAATTAAAGGGGTATCCGGGACCATAATCCGCTCTGCACTGTGGCACCTGGCATCCCTGTCGGCCTTGTGGTGACAATCAAAACCCATGGGGGGGCAATTTATTATGACTGGTGGTTCACATGCCATTCTTAAAGGGGTATGTGATGTCCCAGTACAGGATATGCATCTCACAGTCCTATCAGCTTGAGTCCCTGCATGTCCCTGGGGCTCACCTGCATTGTACCCCCATAATGTAATTAATTGTATATTATATGTGAAGGACCTTTGATATGGTCACATGGTTATCGATCACATGATAATGGTTGTCACATGTTAAAGTCACATGTTTTGTTACCCAGAGAACACCAGGTGATCAGATGACCCGCAGCTAGCCTATGGGCTCCTTGCTCAGCCCCCCTTTATGAGAGGGGGAGGAGCTGCAATCTCTCTCTTTTGTTTCACTTTCTGCTGAGGTCAAGTCCAGTCCAGACATCTCAGGGTCAGTGTCCAGAACATCTGGAGGCCTCAACCTAAATTACAGCCACAAGTTAGTAAGTCAAGTCATCTCTGTCTGCTGTCACTATCTTCAGTCAAGTCAAGTCCATTATAGTCAGCGTGGCTGTCCTAAAGTCTGTCAAAGTCACTGCAAGTCCCAGCAAGCTGCAAGGTCCCCTGTGTTACTGGTCACCTCTCTGGGATCCTGGCTGAGCTGTAAAGACTGTTACCATCTGTCTACCTCAGTAAAGCTACTGTTAACCCTTACCTGGTCTTGGACTCTTATTTGCCTTGCCTAACTAGGACCTGCGGTGCATTCAGTGGTTTACGGTAAAACAACGCCTTGGCATCACGAACATTTAGGGGTTAACATCATCTGCCCCTGGGCTACAACATTTACCCCATACACCTCACATTGCACTTCCGTGGCACACCACAGGTACTCCGCCGGAAAACATCTCCTCTCCAAAGGATAACCGTAAGATGTCTGATGGCGAGGGTCCGACCGCTGGGGACCCCGGCGATCTCCGCTGCGGCACCCCAGACATCCCGTGCACGGAGCCTACACTGCTCCCTGCGAGATGACTGGTGACTACAGCTGCCACGCTGCATTCACCTCCAGGCAGTGGAAGAGAGAGGTGGTGTCTGGTAAGTATAAAGGAAAGTATATTAAGCTATTGTCTGAGCCAGTGATTGTGTGTCTGTATACAAGAGTGGGAAGTATACAAGTGAGTGTAAGTATAAAAGTCAGAGGGACTTCAAATTCAGGGACTTTAAATTCAGGGAGTTTAATTGAAATATTGGAATGTTTTTTACTGTCAATTTTTGCAATCCCCAAATCTAGTATGGCCGCCATGTTGGAATGTGCAGTCCGGTGTACATCTTGCACAATGTAGGAAATCCTTGAACAGCAGTTTGAGGTGCATTTTGCCAGAGCTGTATCTCCTTTCGTGCCCGAGGCAAGCCCAGAAAATTGTGCCCCCCCCCCCCATCTGACCCCTATATACAGGGATGTATGAGGATAATCTTTTGTGCCGTGATCTGTAGTTTTTATCGGAACCAATTTTGTTTAGATTGAACTTTTTGATCGCTCTAGATGAATTTTTTTCTCATATGAAATGACCAAAAATGTGCAATTCTGGGCTATTTTTTACATGAAAAAGAAGAACTGGAGTCATTTGTAGAAAAATATTAAGTATTTTTTACATTTACGCCGTTCACCGTACAGTTTAGGTAACATCATATTTTAATAGCTTGGACATTTCCACGTGCAGTGATACCACTTTTGTTTATTTTTGTTTAGTTACTAGCTAACTACAACTCTCAGCATGTCCTGATACAGCCTATGGTTCTGCAGCTGTCCCAAACTAAAACTACAACTCCCAGCATATTTCACTATATAGTAGTACAGTGGTGTAACATGCTGGGAGTTGTAGTTTTGGGTCTGCTGCAGAGCCACAGGCTGTGTCAAGGAATGCTGGGAGTTGCAGTTAGTAACTACAACGCCCAGCATGCCCTGGTACAGCCTATGGTGCAGCTGACCTGACCCAAAACCACAACTCCCAGTATGTTACACTTTATAGATCTACAGTTTAGGTTTTGGTGCAACATGCTGGGAGTTGTAGTTTTGGTTTGGGTCAGCTGCAGAGCCATAGGCTGTATGAGGGCATGCTGGGCATTGTAGTTACTGCATTCCTTGACACAGCTCTGCAGATGACCAGAACTACAACTTACAGCAAGTAGCGCCATAACCTACACTAGCTGCACAGCCATAGGCTGGATCAAAGAATGCTGGGAGTTGCAGTTACTAACTACAACACCCAGCATGCCCTGATTCATTATTTGCAGTTTTCCCAAATATAAACCTTCATTTATATTTCTCATTATGTTCTTTTTACATTTGTCCACCCCTGTCTGGTCCCCAACTTACCCTTTGTTACTTATGTAGAGGGAGGCTGGCGGGTGCACTGTGCAGGCATAGAGGCCCGACGTGTCAATCCACCCCTGTACAAAACATACATACACACATCATACATACACACATCACACATACACACATCATACATACACACACACACATCATACATTACATACACACATCACACATACACACACATCATACATTACATACACACATCACACATACACACATCATACATACACACATCATACATACACACATCATACGTACACACACACACATCATACATATACACATCACACATACACACATCATACATTACATACACACATCACACATACACACATCATACATACACACATCATACATACACACATCATACATACACACACATCATACATATACACATCACACATACACACATCATACATTACATACACACATCACACATACACACACATCATACATTACATACACACATCACACATACACACACATCATACATACACACATCATACATACACACATCATACATACACACATCACACATACACACACATCATACATTACATACACACATCACACATACACACACATCATACATACACACATCATACATACACACATCATACATACACATATAATACATACACCCGCCATGCCCCCTCATCATACATTACATACACACATCACACATATACATACATCCGCTGCTGCCCCCCACATCATACATTACATACACACATCACACATATACATACACCTGCTGCTGCCCCCCACATCATACATTACATACACACATCACACATATACATACACCCGCTGCTGCCCCCCACATCATACATTACATACATACACACATCATACATACACACACATCACACATACACCTGTCATGCCCCCCACATCATACATTACATACATACACACACCATACAAACACACATCATACATACACATATAATACATACACCCGCCATGCCCCCACATCATACATTACATGCACACATCACACATATACATACACCCACCGCTGCCCCCATCATACATTACATACATACACACATAACACATATATACACATCATACATATACATACATTACATACACACATCATGCATCATATGTATACACATCACACATATATACACATCATACATGTACATATACCCACCGCTGCCCCCCCACATCATATATTACATACATACACACATTACACATGCACTCACATCATACATATACAACTACCCCTCCACATAAGTGAGTGTGCATGATAAACTCAGAGTGCTTCTTTAAACCCTCCAGCTCTGCTCTTTGCTGGGAACCCTTGTTTCCTGGCTTCTAATTTTCAAAAACAAGAGCCTGATATTTGTGCAGGCCCATGAAGGACATGATGATAAAGTAGGGGAAGCATTTCAGTGCGGCACAATGAGGGAAAGGGGGGGGGGATCGGACCCTACACTGACAACTTGGAGAGGAGTCTCCTGCTCACTGACAAGTACTCTCTGGGGTAGAGGTGGGGAGGATAGTGGGACGGATCATCGGGCCGGGATCACCGAACAGTGTGTTGTCTTCCTGGCGCTCGAGTTCGGCACATCGCGGATCGGGTTGACAGGTTGCTGGGTGGGGCTGGAGAGGACCCAGCGGTCATGGTACATATTGGCACCAATGACAAAGTAAGAGGTAGGTGGAGTGTCCTTAAAAATGATTTCAGGGACTTAGGCTGCAAGCGTAAAGGAAATCTGTCACCAGTGTCACCTGCACTAACCTGTTGGTACCGACAGGTAGTGCAGGTGACACTGATGACAGTGGTACTCACCTTGTCCCAGTCCGTGGCAGGGATCTCCTGTAATCTTCTCTGGTATCTTGGGGCCCAGGACCCGGGACCCAGCAGAGAGCAGCTGCGGTAACGTCACTAAGCTTCGCCCATGTCCCAAGACGCTGCTGCTTTCTGCAGGGTCCTGAGCAGCAGAGGTTATGTCATTGAGCTCCGCCCGTGCCCCAAGCCATTGCCCGGAGTGAAGATACCAGAGAAGATTACAGGAGATCCCTGCCACGGACTGGGATAAGGTGAGTATCAGTGTCATCAGTATCACCTGCACTACCTGTCGGTACTGACAGGTTAGTGCCGGTGACACTGGTGACAGATTTCCTTTAAGGCAAGGACCTCCAAGGGGATATTTTCTGAAATATTCCCTGTACCACGAGCCGCACCAGAGAGGCAGCGGGAGATCAGGGAGGTAACAAGGGGCTCAGAAGATGGTGTAGGAAGGAAGGGTTTGGGTTCATGGAGAACTGGGCCGACTTCACTGTCGGTTACCGTCTCTACCGTAAGGACGGGTTGCACCTCAATGGGGAGGGGGCGCTGTGCTTGGGGAGAAGATGGCTAGAAGGGTGGAGGAGTGTTTAAACTAGGGACTGGGGGGGGGGGGGAGGGAACCTACAATATAGAGGGGGGAGATAGTGTAGATAGAGATGGGGGACTTATTAATGTACCTGGGGGTGGAGCGGAGGGAGGGGTTAGAATAGTTAATAGGGATAGGAGCGGGGGAGGGGTTAGAATAGTTAATAGGAATAGGAGCGGGGGGAGGGGTTAGAATAATTAATAGGGATAGGAGCGGGGGAGGGGTTAGAATAGTTAATAGAGATAGGAGCGGGGGGAGGGGTTAGAATAGTTAATAGGGATAGGAGCGGGGGAGGGGTTAGAATAGTTAATAGGGATAGGAGCAGAGGAGGTGTTAGAATAGTTAATAGGGATAGAAGCGGGGGAGGTGTTAGAATAGTTAATAGGGATAGGAGCGGGGGAGGTGTTAGAATAGTTAATAGGGATAGGAGCGGGGGAGGTGTTAGAATAGTTAATAGGGATAGGAGCGGGGGGAGGGGTTAGAATAGTTAATAGGGATAGGAACGGGGGGAGGGGATAGAATAGTTAATAGGGATAGGAGCGGGGGGAGGAGATAGAATAGTTAATAGGGATAGGAGCGGGGGAGGGGTTAGAATAGTTAATGGGGATAGGAGCAGGGGAGGGGTTAGAATAGTTAATAGGGATAGGAGCGGGGGAGGGGATAGAATAGTTAATAGGGATAGGAGCGGGGGAGGGGTTAGAATAGATAATAGGGATAGGAGCGGGGGAGGGGTTAGAATAGTTAATAGGGATAGGAGCGGGGGAGGGGTTAGAATAGTTAATAGGGATAGTAGCGGGGGGAGGGGTTAGAATAGTTAATAGGGATAGGAGCGGAGGAGGGGTTAGAACAGTTAATAGGGATAGGAGCGGGGGGAGGGGATAGAATAATTAATAGGGATAGGAGTGGGGGAGGGGTTAGAATAGTTAATAGGGATAGGAGCGGGGGAGGGGTTAGAATAGTTAATAGGGATAGGAGCGGGGGGAGGGGTTAGAATAGTTAATAGGGATAGGAGCGGAGGAGGGGTTAGAATAGTTAATAGGGATAGGAGCGGGGGGAGGGGATAGAATAGTTAATAGGGATAGTAGCGGGGGGGAGGGGTTAGAATAATTAATAGGGATAGGAGTGGGGGAGGGGTTAGAATAGTTAATAGGGATAGGAGCGGGGGAGGGGTTAGAATAGTTAATAGGGATAGGAGCGGGGGGAGGTGTTAGAATAGTTAATAGGGATAGGAGCGGGGGAGGGATTAGAATTGTTAATAGGGATAGGAGCGGGGGGAGGGGTTAGAATAGTTAATAGGGATAGGAGCGGAGGAGGGGTTAGAATAGTTAATAGGGATAGGAGAGGAGGAGGGGTTAGAATAGATAATAGGGATAGGAGCGGGGGAGGGGTTAGAATAGTTAATAGGGATAGGAGCAGGGGAGGGATTAGAATTGTTAATAGGGATAGGAGCGGGGGGAGGGGTTAGAATAGTTAATAGGGATAGGAGCGGGGGAGGGGTTAGAATAGTTAATAGAGATAGGAGCGGGGGGAGGGGTTAGAATAGTTAATAGGGATAGGAGCGGGGGGAGGGGTTAGAATAGTTAATAGGGATAGGAGCAGGGGAGGGGTTAGAATAGTTAATAGGGATAGGAGCAGGGGAGGGGTTAGAATAGATAATAGGGATAGGAGCGGGGGAGGGGTTAGAATAGTTAATAGGGATAGGAGCGGGGGAGGTGTTAGAATAGTTAATAGGGATAGGAGCGGGGGGAGGGGTTAGAATAGTTAATAGGGATAGGAGCGGGGGGAGGGAATAGAATAGTTAATAGGGATAGGAGTGGGGGAGGGGTTAGAATAGTTAATAGGGATAGGAGCGGGGGGAGGGGTTAGAATAGTTAATGGGGATAGGAGCAGGGGAGGGGTTAGAATAGATAATAGGGATAGGAGCGGGGGAGGGGTTAGAATAGATAATAGGGATAGGAGCGGGGGAGGGGTTAGAATAGATAATAGGGATAGGAGCGGGGGAGGGGTTAGAATAGTTAATAGGGATAGGAGCAGGGGAGGGGTTAGAATAATTAATAGGGATAGTAGCGGGGGAGGGGTTAGTATAATAGGGATAGTAGCGGGGGGAGGGGTTAGTATAATAGGGATAGTAGCGGGGGGAGGGGTTAGTATAATAAGGATAGTAGCAGGGGGAGGGGTTAGTATACTAGGGATAGTAGCGGGGGAGGGGTTAGAATAATTAATAGGGATAGTAGTGGGGGGGTTAGTATAATAGGGATAGTATCGGGGGAGGGGTTAGTATAATAGGGATAGTATCGGGGGGAGGGGTTAGTATAATAATGATAGTAGCAGGGGGAGGGGTTAGTATAATAGGGATAGTAGCGGGGGAGGGGTTAGAATAATTAATAGGGATAGTAGTGGGGGGATTAGTATAATAGGGATAGTATTGGGGGGAGGGATTAGTATAATAGGGATAGTAGCGGGAAGAGGGGTTAGTATAATAGGGATAGTATCGGGGGAGGGGTTAGTATAATAGGGATAGTAGCGGGGGGAGGGGTTAGTATAATAGGGATAGTAGTGGGGGGAGGGGTTAGTATAATAAGGATAGTAGCAGGGGGAGGGGTTAGTATAATAGGGATAGTATCGGGGGGAGGGGTTAGTATAATAGGGATAGTAGCGGGGGGGAGGGGTTAGTATAATAGGGATATTAGCGGGGGGAGGGGTTAGTATAATAGGGATAGTAGCGGGGGGGAGGGGTTAGTATAATAGGGATATTAGCGGGGGAGGGGTTAGTATAATAAGGATAGTAGCAGGGGGAGGGGTTAGTATAATAGGGATAGTAGCGGGGGAGGGGTTAGAATAATTAATAGGGATAGTAGCGGGGGGAGGGGTTAGTATAATAGGGATAGTAGCAGGGGGAGGGGTTAGTATAATAGGGATAGTAGCGGGGGAGGGGTTAGAATAATTAATAGGGATAGTAGTGGGGGGATTAGTATAATAGGGATAGTATTGGGGGGAGGGATTAGTATAATAGGGATAGTAGCGGGAAGAGGGGTTAGTATAATAGGGATAGTATCGGGGGAGGGGTTAGTATAATAGGGATAGTAGCGGGGGGAGGGGTTAGTATAATAGGGATAGTAGGGGGGGAGGGGTTAGTATAATAGGGATAGTAGCGGGGGGAGGGTTTAGTATAATAGGGATAGTAGCGGGGGGAGGGGTTAGTATAATAGGGATAGGAGCGGGGGGAGGGGTTAGTATAATAGGCATAGTAGCGGGGGAGGGGTTAGTATAATAGGGATAGTAGCGGGGGGAGGGGTTAGTATAATAGGGATAGTAGCGGGGGGAGGGGTTAGTATAATAGGGATAGTAGCGGGGGAGGGGTTAGTATAATAGGGATAGTAGCGGGGGGAGGGGTTAGTATAATAGGGATAGTAGCGGGGGAGGGGTTAGTATAATAGGGATAGTAGCGGGGGGAGGGGTTAGTATAATAGGGATAGTAGCGGGGGGAGGGGTTAGTATAATAGGGATAGTAGCGGGGGGAGGGGTTAGTATAATAGGGATAGTAGCGGGGGAGGGGTTAGTATAATAGGGATAGTAGCGGGGGAGGGGTTAGTATAATAGGGATAGTAGCGGGGGGAGGGGTTAGTATAATAGGGATAGTAGCGGGGGAGGGGTTAGTATAATAGGGATAGTAGCGGGGCGAGGGGTTAGTATAATAGGGATAGTAGCGGGGGGAGGGGTTAGTATAATAGGGATAGTAGCGGGGGGAGGGGTTAGTATAATAGGGATAGTAGCGGGGGAGGGGTTAGTATAATAGGGATAGTAGCGGGGGAGGGGTTAGTATAATAGGGATAGTAGCGGGGGGAGGGGTTAGTATAATAGGGATAGTAGCGGGGGAGGGGTTAGTATAATAGGGATAGTAGCGGGGCGAGGGGTTAGTATAATAGGGATAGTAGCGGGGGGAGGGGTTAGTATAATAGGGATAGTAGCGGGGGGAGGGGTTAGTATAATAGGGATAGTAGCGGGGGAGGGGTTAGTATAATAGGGATAGGCTTCATATACCATTGAATTGCATGTGACTAATGCCAGGAGTCTGACCAATAAACCTGATGACCTGGAGCGGTTGATGTCTGAGGAGGATTATGACATCGCGGTATAACAGAGACTTGGTTGGACGATCGCTGTGACTGGGCGGTAACATACAGGGTTATAGTCTATTCAGGAAGGATCGGACAAAACGGAAAGGGGGAGGAGTCTGTCTTTATGTAAAGTCCAGTCTGGAGGCCGCACTGCGGGAGGATATACGGGAGGGAAACGATAATGTGGAGTCATTATGGGTAGAAATATATGGAGAGAAAATAATAAAATCCTGATCGGGTTATAAGCTATAAACCTCCAAACATAATGGAAGAGGCAGAAGATCAATTACTGAGGCAAATAAACAGCAAATCAGAATGAGGTGATAATAATGGAGACTTTATCCTGATATAAACTGGAGACTGAGACCTGTGAATCTCATAAAGGAAACAGGTTTCTGACTATAAAGACAATTATCTGTCCCAAATGGTGCAGAGACCGACCAGAGGGGGCGCCCTACTAGACTTAATATTAACAAACATATCTGACCAGAGGGGGCGCCCTACTAGACCTAATACTAACCAACATATCTGACCAGAGGGGGCGCCCTACTAGACTTAATATTAACCAACAGACCTGACCAGAGGGGGCGCCCTACTAGACTTAATATTAACCAACAGACCTGACCAGAGGGGGCGCCCTACTAGACCTAATACTAACCAACATATCTGACCAGAGGGGGCGCCCTACTAGACTTAATATTAACCAACAGACCTGACCAGAGGGGGCGCCCTACTAGACTTAATATTAACCAACAGGCCTGACCAGAGGGGGCGCCCTACTAGACTTAATATTAACCAACAGATCTGACCGGGGGGGGGGGCGCCCTACTAGACTTAATATTAACCAACAGATCTGACCAGAGGGAGCGCCCTACTAGACTTAAGGGGGCAATAAGTGACCAAAATAAAGCATATAAACTACTAAAACACGACAGCAGTGAAGAAGCATTAAAAAGATATAGAGAAAAATGTAAAATGTAAAAACTAACCCAACAATGTTCTTTAACTATATAAATAGCAAAATGGTTAAAAATGAAAGTGTGGGCCCTTTAAAAAAATGATAAAGAAGAAATTATAGATGGGGATCAGGAAAAAGCAAATATATTAAACACATTCTTCTCCACTGTATTCACCGAGGAAAATTAAATGCCAGGTGAAATACAGCGACATAAGTTAAACTCCCCAGTGCAGGTCACCTATCTAACCCAGGAAGAAGTACAGGTCACCTGTCTGACCCAGGAAGAAGTACAGGTCACCTGTCTGACCCAGGAAGAATTACAGGTCACCTGTCTAACCCAGGAAGAAGTACAGGTCACCTTTCTAACCCAGGAAGAAATGCAGTGCCGCCTACAAAAAATCAAAATACACAAATCCCCAGGTCCAGATGGCATTCACCCCCATGTTCTGCAGGAATTAAGTAATGCAATAGACAGACCACTATATTTAATATTTATGGACTCTATAGTAACAGGGACTGTTCCCCAGGACTGGCACATGGCAAATGTGGTGCCAGTATTTAAAAAGGGGTCAAAAGGTGACCCCCAGAATTATAGGCCTGTTAGTTTAAAGGAGTACTCTGATTTTAAAATGTATACCCCCCAAATGTTCCCCATGGCTGTACCTCTCTGCGCATGTACTTATTTCTGAAATCGGTGCTGCCTTTCTCCCGGTGCGGGGCCCCGTATTTTCTGCCACTTCCTGGTCATGGTGGTGTGGAGGGAGACGTGAAAATCGTCATCCCCCCTGCTGCATCGCTACAATTTCCGGTCCCTCCGTGCCTCCTTCCTCCTCAACCCCTCCTCTCCCTCCTGCTCTCCCCTCCCTAATAATTTTAATAAAAACTCCCCTCCCCGCTGCCGCCCATGCCCCTAAACACTCCCCTTCCATTCCCCCGCAATAATGAAAGGGAGCTCCGCCGCTGCCCTCGGCTCCCATTGGAGATATAGCTATGCGGGCACACGCTGCTGTCATAGCTACATCTCCTGTGGTGCCTGAGAAGTTTGTAATCGATTACTCTTACTGTATTCAAGTAGCGCATGCGCTCTGAATTGAGGCTACACTACAAAAGTTACTAAGTAGTTTGTAGAATATCCCTGATAGTTACACCAGAGTAACTATCAGGGATTTCATTGGCCTACAGTGATCACATGTCCGATTCTGGGGAGATGGTATGTGCACACGCGCGGCCCGATCACGCTGATAGGTGCAGGGTATTCTGACGCGTTTGCACAGCCCAGCCAATGACGGCTGTGCAAACGAAGACCAGATGAATATGCAAAGGATGGGAGTGACCGGATCGTGGCGAGAGGGGCTGGCTGAGAGTGGGGAGGACTATGAGAGCGGTGACATTTCGTTACAAGATGGCTGCAGTCGGCTGAACGAAATTCATAATTCTGGCAGACAGGCTGTACTTCCGGATATCGGAAAAGTCGGGGATGAGTGCAAGTGAGACTACAGAGGTAATTGACTTTCTTATATAACTTCTTGCTAGCTGAGCAATGCCATAAAATAACTTTGCTACAGAGTACTCCTTTAACCTCCTTTGTATGTACATTGTTTGAGAGTTTTCTAAGGGTCTTCTATATCAGCATGACTTTATGAGGGATCGGTCCTGTCAAACGAACCTGATCAGCTTTTATGAGGAGGTGAGCTCCAGACTGGACCAGGGGGAATCGCTGGATGTCGTATATCTGGATTTTACCAAAGCATTTGATACGGTGCCTCATAAAAGATTGGTAGATAAAATGAAAGGGATTGGTCTTGGGGAAAATGTGTGCAAGTGGGTAAGTAACTGGGTCAGTGATAGGAAACAGAGGGTGGTTATTAATGGTACTTATTCTGATTGGGTGACTGTTACTAGTGGGGACCACAGGGGTCAGTCTTGTGTCCTGTTCTTTTAAATATATTTATTGATGACCTTATAGAGGGGTTGAATAGTAAAGTAGCAATCTTTGCATATGATACTAAACTCTGTAAAGCGGTAAACACTATAGAGGACAGTGCACTGTGTATAGTAGATAACACTATAGAGGACAGTGCGCTGTGTATAGTAGATAACACTATAAAGGACAGTGCACTGTGTATAGTAGATGACACCATAGACAAATGTGCACTGTTACAAATGGATCTGGATAGGTTCGAGGTTTGGGCTGGGAAATGGCAGATGAGGTTCAACACTGATAAATGTAAAGTAATGCACATCCGGGCTAGGATTATGTATTAAATGGGAGAACACTTGGGACGACTCATGTGAAAAAGGACTTGGGAGTCTTAGTTAACAGTAAATTTAGCTGTAGTGATCAGTGTCGGCCAAGGCAAATAAAATCCTGGGGGGCATCAATAGGGGCATAGATTCCCACGACAAGGAAATAATTCTACCACTGTTCAAATCACTAGTCAGACCACACATAGAATACTGTGTACAGTACTGGTCAGACCACACATAGAATACTGTGTACAGTACTGGTCAGACCACACATAGAATACTGTGTACAGTACTGGTCAGACCACACATAGAATACTGTGTGCAGTACTGGTCAGACCACACATAGAATACTGTGTACAGTACTGGTCAGACCACACATAGAATACTGTGTACAGTACTGGTCAGATCACACATAGAATACTGTGTACAGTACTGGTCAGACCACACATAGAATACTGTGTACAGTACTGGTCAGACCACACATGGAATACTGTGTACAGTACTGGTCAGACCACACATAGAATACTGTGTACAGTACTGGTCAGACCACACATAGACTATTGTGTACAGTACTGGTCAGACCACACATAGAATACTGTGTACAGTACTGGTCAGACCACACATTGAATACTGTGTACAGTACTGGTCAGACCACACATAGAATACTGTGTACAGTACTGGTCAGACCACACATAGAATACTGTGTACAGTACTGGTCAGACCACACATAGAATACTGTGTACAGTACTGGTCAGACCACACATGGAATACTGTGTACAGTACTGGTCAGACCACACATAGAATACTGTGTACAGTACTGGTCAGACCACACATAGAATACTGTGTACAGTACTGGTCAGACCACACATAGAATACTGTGTACAGTACTGTTCAGACCACACAGGGAATACTGTGTACAGTACTGGTCAGACCACACATAGAATATTGTGTACAGTACTGGTCAGACCACACATAGAATACTGTGTACAGTACTGTTCAGACCACACATAGAATACTGTGTACAGTACTGGTCAGACCACACATAGAATACTGTGTACAGTACTGGTCAGACCACACATAGAATACTGTGTACAGTACTGGGCACCGGTGTACAAGAAATATATAGTGGAGCTAGAGAGGGTTCAAAGACGGGCAACCAGAGTAATACGGGGAATGGGAGGAATACAGTACCCAGAAAGATTATCAGAATTAGGATTATTTAGTTTAGAAAAAAGAAGGCTTAGGGGCTACCTAATAACTATGTTATATATCAGGACAGTACAGAGATCTCTCCATGATCTATTTATACCCAGGACTGTATCTATAACAAGGGGGCATCCTCTACGTCTAGAGGAAAGAAGGTTTCTACACCAGCACAGACGGGGGTTCTTTACTGTAAGAGCAGTGAGACTGTGGAATTCTCTCCCTGAGGAGGTGTCATGGTGGAGAATTTAAAAGGGGTCTAGATGCATTTCTGGAGAATAATAACATTACAGGTTATATATACTAGATTTATAGGGACAGAACGTTGATCCAGGGATTTATTCTGATGTCATATTTGGAGTTGGGAAGGAATTTTTACCTCTAGTATGAGGGTTTTTTGCCTCCTCTGGATCAACTCAGTAGGGACTCATTAGGGTTATAGGTTGAACTTGATGGACTCTGGTCTTTTTTCAACCTTATGAACTATGTTACGCCCCCTCCATTCATTCCAACCAGTTGATTTGAAAATGTCCCCCCCCTCCCTCCAGAGTACCCCTTAAAAAATGTCACCTAAACATTACATTTTGTGCCCCCACATCCTCCTGTTGCTTATTAGTATGTTACAAACTAATTCCTATATGTCATGAGGCGTTCTCCATTCTATTTTCTGATTGCCATTTTTTTTTTTTTTTTTTACATTATTATGGGGGCTGCCATCTTGTCTGAGCTGTTTTTAACAACTGGAGATGTCCTATTCACATGAATGGGAAAAGATACTGGGTGTGACCTTTGAAGAGGTCATTCTACAGAGAGGAGGAGACTGAGCTCATATTGTCTTCTCTAACTATGGGAAGGGGGAGGCTGAGCTCCTATTGTCTTCTCTATCTGCAGGGGATAGGGAGGCTGAGCTTATATTGTCTTTTTTATCTACAGGTAGGGGAGGCTGAGCTCCTATTGTCTTCTCTATCTACTGATATATTCCTTATTGTCACAGACACAACAGGAAGTCTCAGCTTAGTTTTAGGCTTAGTGGTGGAAATGGAACTTGCTAAATGTTAGAATTTAGAATAGGGGGTTAATCTAATGCAGATTTAAAAATTTTTATTTTGAAACAATTTTTTCTTTATTCATTTGATATACCGGAATGTTCCATTCTCTGTCACTTCCAACAAGGGTCACATTATAGCAACTGCTTATATATCTGTCTATGGGGAATGTGTCACTAACAGTACTTTCCATAATTTTTGGATTTAGCACTGAGGACAAGCAGAGCTCTATACAATGAGGACAAGCGGGGCTCTGTACAATGAGGACAAGCGGGGCTCTGCACAATGAGGACAAGCGGGGCTCTGTACACTGAGGACAAGCAGGGCTCTGTACAATGAGGACAAGCGGGGCTCTGTACACTGAGGACAAGCGGGGCCCTGTACACTGAGGACAAACAGGGCTCTGTACACTGAGAACAAACAGGGCTCAGTACACTGAAGACAAGCAGGGCTCTATACACTGAGGACAAGCAGGGCTCTGTACACTGAGGACAAGCAGGGCTCTGTACACTGAGGACAAGCGGGGCGTTGTACACTGAGGACAAGCAGGGCTCTGTATACTGAGGATAAGCAGGGCTCTGTAGACTGAGGACAAGCAGGGCTCTGTACACTGAGGACAAGCAGAGTTCTGTAGACTGTGGAAAAGCAGGGCTCTGTATACTGAGGACAAGCAGGGCTCTTTAGACTGTGGAAAAGCAGGGCTCTGTAGACTGTGGAAAAGCAGGGCTCTGTACACTGAGGACAAGCGGGGCTCTGTACACTGAGGACAAGCGGGGCTCTGTACACTGAAGAAAAGCAGGGCTCTGTACACTGAGGACAAGCAGGGCTCTGCGCACTGAGGAAAAGCGGGGCTCTGTACACTGAGGACAAGCAGGGCTCTGTACACTGAGGACAAGCAGGGCTCTGTACACTGAGGACAAGCAGGGCTCTGTACACTGAGGACAAGCAGGGCTCTGTACACTGAGGACAAGCAGGGCTCTGTACACTGAGGACAAGCAGGGATCTGTACACTGAGGACAAGCAGGGCTCTGTAGACTGAGAACAAGCAGGGCTCTGTACACTGAGGACAAGCAGAGTTCTGTAGACTGTGGAAAAGCAGGGCTCTGTAGACTGTGAAAAAGCAGGGCTCTGTACACTGAGGACAAGCAGGGCTCTGTACAATGAGGACAAGCGGGGCTCTGTACAATGAGGACAAGCGGGGCTCTGTACAATGAGGACAAGCGGGGCTCTGTACACTGAGGACAAGCGGGGCTCTGTACAATGAGGACAAGCGGGGCTCTGTACACTGAGGACAAGCGGGGCCCTGTACACTGAGGACAAACAGGGCTCTGTACACTGAGAACAAACAGGGCTCAGTACACTGAAGACAAGCAGGGCTCTATACACTGAGGACAAGCAGGGCTCTGTACACTGAGGACAAGCAGGGCTCTGTACACTGAGGACAAGCGGGGCGTTGTACACTGAGGACAAGCAGGGCTCTGTATACTGAGGATAAGCAGGGCTCTGTAGACTGAGGACAAGCAGGGCTCTGTACACTGAGGACAAGCAGAGTTCTGTAGACTGTGGAAAAGCAGGGCTCTGTATACTGAGGACAAGCAGGGCTCTGTAGACTGTGGAAAAGCAGGGCTCTGTAGACTGTGGAAAAGCAGGGCTCTGTACACTGAGGACAAGCGGGGCTCTGTACACTGAGGACAAGCGGGGCTCTGTACACTGAAAAGCAGGGCTCTGTACACTGAGGACAAGCAGGGCTCTGCGCACTGAGAAAAAGCGGGGCTCTGTACACTGAGGACAAGCAGGGCTCTGTACACTGAGGACAAGCAGGGCTCTGTACACTGAGGACAAGCAGGGCTCTGTACACTGAGGACAAGCAGGGCTCTGCACACTGAGGACAAGCAGGGCTCTGTACACTGAGGACAAGCAGGGATCTGTACACTGAGGACAAGCAGGGCTCTGTACACTGAGGACAAGCAGGGCTCTGTAGACTGAGAACAAGCAGGGCTCTGTACACTGAGGACAAGCAGAGTTCTGTAGACTGTGGAAAAGCAGGGCTCTGTAGACTGTGAAAAAGCAGGGCTCTGTACACTGAGGACAAGCGGGGCTCTGTACACTGAGGACAAGCGGGGCTCTGTACACTGAGGACAAGCGGGGCTCTGTACACTGAGGACAAGCGGGGCTCTGTACACTGAAGAAAAGCAGGGCTCTGTACACTGAGGACAAGCGGGGCTCTGTACACTGAGGACAAGCAGGGCTCTGTACACTGAGGACAAGCAGGGCTCTGTACACTGAGGATCATGCAGAGTGCTTAGGGATTGATACACTCTCAATTTAGAATCGATCAGCCGTTGCCGCAAGGCTCGGGCCTAACTCACTGCGGGCGATAGCGGTATAGATCCTTCCTCGTCAGGAGCAAAAAAAAAAAAAGCAATGGCCGCCGCTCCCTTATATGGGCAGGGCAGGGCCGTTTTGGATTGGTCACAGTAACTGTCACTCACCGTTACAAGGAGTGATGGGTAGCATACGTCACTGGGACCTCCAAAGGTCCTGAAGCAGAAAACATAGAGTTTTCCCGATCACGTGACCCGCAGGTCCTGCTACGCTGTATACAGGTAATTAACTATTTATAGACATTGATATCATATTTACATGCATCCTAAATAAACTATTAACACAATAACTATCTAGATGAGAGGTGACCAGGGGTGAACTAGACAATGGGGACCCCGACGTCCTAGGGACTCTGGCTAAGGGGACCCACACACACAGGTACCGGATAGGATACGGTACCGGGACACCACAGGTAGATTAGTGTTAGGTCCTGCGCCATTTGAGAAACCTTGGAGTTGGTGTGCGGGCTCTGGTATGTCCTTCTTATAAGGATACACTGGCAAATGTCTCAATTTTACATCAGTGTTGAGGGATAGGTAATGTCATTGTATACATCTACCACAGTAGTGCACCCATATTCCTGTATTGTATTATTCTAATTGTTACACATCCCACCGTCTATCTGGTGTAGGATTCTATTGTGGCACTTGTAGTCCGCTGCAGGCATCCTCCATTGTATGTATTTTTATGCTGGGGATCGCCCCTAGCAACGGACTACAAGGGCAGGATCTGCTCCCCCAGTATAAACGCACAATTGTATAACCGCATTTGGGGTTGAGCACCTCCAGCCATCTGAGACCATGTCCGCTTTTAAAGGGGTACTCCAGTGGAAAACTTTTTTTTTTTTTTAAATCAACTGGTGCCAGAAAGTTAAACAGATTTGTAAATTACTTCTATTAAAAAAATCTGAATCCTTCCAATACATGTTATGGGCTGTATACTACAGAGGAAATGCTTTTGTATTTTTCTAATGTCACGACCACAGTGCTCTCTGCTGACCTCTGCTGTCCATTTTAGGAACCGTCCAGAGCAGCATATGTTTGCTATGGGGATTTTCTCCTGCTCTGGACAGTTCCAAAAATGGACAGCAGAGGTCAGCAGAGAGCACTGTGGTCGTGACATCATAGAAATCCAAAAACAAAAGCATTTCTTCTGTAGTATACAGCCCCTAAAAAGTACTGGAGGGATTAAGATGTTTTAATAGAAGTAATTTACAAATCTGTTTAACTTTCTGGCACCAGTTGATTAAAAAAATAAATAAATAAATAAAAAAGTTTTCCACGAGAGTACCCCTTTAAAGTACCAGGGATAAGATCTGTGGTGAGAGCCGCCACCGAGGAAAAAAAATGGCACCATGTGTAGCCCGATCCGGGAGACACATGAATCCCTGAGTTCTCTCTCACGTCTTGTGTTATCGCTGTCATGGCTGTTCCGGCGCATCAGGACGGCTGTCACCGCATCACGGCTTGTCAGGACTCGGTGCGATTACTGAGCTGACAGCAACCGTGCGATCAACTTACTCTTCTTGTCTTAGTACTGGATGTTCTGGAATAACTTAGGCGGAAAAGATGGGAAAGTGAAGTGACAAGCTGGCAGCTCGGGACGCCATGCATTAATCCTGGCGCCCGCGTTGTCACTGAAGCTTTTTCATTGCTGCTATTCAGAGGTTATTTGTGGGTGAGCATCATCGAAATCAGTGGTCTTCAAACTGTGAACCTCCAGATGTTGCAAAACAACAACTGCCAGCATGCCCGGACAGCCGTTGGCTGTCCGGGCATGCTGGCAGTTGTAGTTTTGCAACAGAACAAACGATGATCCGGCACCAGATGTAAGATTTGCAGCTTTATTTTCTCCGTATCAAAATGAACAAACATCACACAGTAAAACCGACTCCCTCCACAGTCATACGCGTTTCAAGCGCATGCGCGCTCTTCCTCAGTTGTAGTTTTGCAACATCTGGAGGTTCTTAGCCTGAAGATCAGTAATGTACAGCACCACTACCTAATACACAGTACAATATACAATATACAAAAAAAGAAGATTGCAGCAGCACACTTGATCAAAAAATGAAGGCTCTCAGCGCACCTTTTGATCTAAACGTGTCCCCCCCCCCCCCATCCACCACGCGGAGGTGGCCACACACCAAGTGTGCTGCTGCAATCTTCTTTTTTTGTATACTCTGTATTTGCCACAGCAGCGTGCACCCGTGTATTAGGTAGTTGTGCTGTCTATTTTTCTTTTTGCTTGTTGGTTTTCATATACAGTGATATTGGCGCCACGGCCACTGGGCGGGCGGGAACTACGTCATGCAGGGAGAAGACACTGATAAAATCCACAAAGGAACACAAAAGATAACTATACAATGATGTCCTCATACATAAAACATGTTGATTATTAAAACTTGGTGGAATACTACATTAAAATGGCACCCCCTTGAGTGCTGATGCGGAGAGCGGGTTCTCCTGAAGTTTGTGCGGCTGTGCGCGTGCATGCGCCAACTGTGAAAGTTACTAGTGAAGACCGCTGAGCGCTGCATCATAGGAGCGCATGGCCCCGTGAGAATGAGGAGTGTGACGCTTCTTGGAACTGTTATGGAGAAGGAAAAAGGGGCTAAAAGTGGCACGGGTATGTGTGCTATTGGGGGATGTGGATATGAAGGACCCTGGGAATAAGTGGTGGAAGCTGGATAAAGGAAGGAATGCCGTATTTTTCGCACTTTTTCTTCCCCAAAACGGGGGGGGGGGGGGGGTGTGCGTCTTATACGGCGAATACACACCTATCGCGGTGGTCCCTGCGGCCATCAACCGCCGGGACTCGCGGCTAATACAGGACATCACCGATCGCGGTGATGCCCTGTATTAACCCTTCAGACGCGGCGATCAAAGCTGACCGCCGCATCTGAAGCGAAAGTGACACTAACCCGGCTGCACCGGGAGGGACCTTACCTGCCTCCTCGGTGTCTGCTCCGTGTCGGGATCCCCTGCATGGCCGTCGCTCTCCTTCATCGTCATCACGTCGTCGCGCACGCCACCCCGTCATCCAATAGGAGCGGCATGCATAGCGGCGTGATGGCGGCGACGGAGAGCGAGGATACCAGGCAGCAGAGACGTTCTGGAGCGACGGGGACACCCCGGGGCAGCGGTGACGAGCGGTAACGGGTCCGGAGTGGCGGGGACACGTGAGTATTGCCTCCTATACCAGTGGTCTTCAACCTGTGGACCTCCAGATGTTGCAAAACTACAACTCCAAGCATGCCCGGACAGCCAACGGCTGTCCGGGCATGCTGGGAGTTGTAGTTTTGCAACATCTGGAGGTCCGCTGGTTGAAGATCACTGTGACCTATACTTTACATTGTATTCTAGATTTTCCTCATTTAAAATTGGGTGCGTCTTATATGCCGGAGCGTCCTATGGGGCGAAAAATACGGTAGATATTAGGGAAATGGTAGTTGCATCACATGAAGGAAACAAACGCTTGCGCGAATATATGTGGTGATGGACTAATAATGAAGGCTAAAATGTAGCCCCAGGGGTGTGGCAGGCTAGAGGAAAATTGAATGGCAATTCCATGTAAAAATGTGGAATGGAAGGATTTAGACTCGAGGAGGCTTCTGCAGAGATGCCTAATAAAACATATGCTAAGGCAATTTGTATCATACACAAGTAAAAAAAAAATGGGGGTTTGCGAAGAAATGGTAGTGATGAATGAATGAATAATAAATCGATATGAAATGAGTAAAAATGAGTATGGATGGGCATGATATTCAGTGTGAAAAACTATGGGGTACTAACGGATAAAATCCATGCCTTCATTGAGGCCTCTGGGGGACAGGGTGTTGCGCTTGTATTTATAGAAGGATTCACGTTGTTGCAAGCGTTCCATTCTATTGTGTAAATCTTCTGGGATTCTCTCTATAGCTGTAAGACTGAAGGAAGAGAAGTCTATTGTATACCTCTTCCGCATGTCAGGATACGCTATGGAGGAAGAATCCTTTCTGAGCGTTGGACCTATGTTTGTTCATCCGAGATCTCAACTGTTGAATTGTGCGACCGACGTACTGTAAATTGCATTTACATTCCAACAGGTTATACCACATATGTAGTGGAACAAATTTATTCTGTTCTTAATTTTGAAGGATTCACCTGTGACAATACTCATGAAGGTATTGTTGTCGTTTTTAATATTCTTGCAACACTTGCAGGTCCTGCTGTAACATTTAAAGGTACTTGGTGCAGATTCCATATCCTTTTAATAGGTTTACTGTGTCGTAGCCTACTGGGGGCTAATTTATTTTTTAAAGGGGTACTTCGGTGAAAACCGTTTTTCTTTTAAATCAACTGGTGGCAGAAAGTTAAACATATTTGTAAATTACTTCTATTAAAAAATCTTAATCCTTCACGTACTTATTAGCTGCTGAATGCTACAGAGGAAATTCCTTTCTTTTTGGAACACTGATGACATCACGAGCACAGTCCATTTTAGCAACCATGCATAGCAGATGGTGGCTCAGTGGTTAGCACTGCTGCCTTGCAGTGCTGGCGACTTGGGTTCAAATCCCACTAAGGACAACAATAAATAAAGTGTTATTATTATTATAATAACGTCAGCAGAGAGAACTGTGCTCGTGATGTCATCAGAGAGCATTCCAAAAAGAAAAGAATTTCCTCTGTAGTATTCAGCAGCTAATAAGTACAGGAAGGATTAAGATTTTTTAATAGAAGTAACTTACAAATATGTTTAACTTTCTGTCACCGGAGTACCCCTTTAAAGTTGTTGCTCTTCTGAATGTTAGTTGTGATTTATTTGCAATCTGTTCGTGCAGGATTGGGTCTTGTAGTAATATCCTCCACTTTCTCACTGTATTGTGTCTGGTGGAGTACGTGGTGATAAACTTATGCTTGAAATCTGGTTGCTGCTCTTTCTTCTTATCTTTAGCATCCATTTTCGTGCACTCTTCATTTTTTAGGGATCATTGATATGCTGACCTCACTACTTTTTGGGGATAGCCTTTCCCAATAAGCCTCCCAGATATAATATCGCTCTGTGTGACGTAGTCCTTCTTCTTTGTGCAGTTTCTCCTAAGGCGATGGAATTGGTCGTGAGGAAGGTTGAGCTTCCATTTTCTGAAATGGCAGCTGCTGTAGCAGAGTAGACTATTGCAGTCTACTTTTTTTAAGAAAGTCCTGGTGATGATTTTCTTGTCTTCGTTCGAAAGTTTGAGATCTAGGTATTCCATGGTTGTATCTCACTTGCCAGTTAGTGTGATATTGTAACTATTGTTGTTCAGGTAGTTAGCAAAATCCTTGAAGTCTTCTGGTGTTCTGTGCCAAATGAACAGCAAGTCATCAATATATTTTTAATACAGCTTGATGTTATTTTTCCATGGATGATTGCTGTAGATGTAATTATGTTGAAAGGAACTCATATAAAGGTTGGCAAAGGCCAGCGCGAAACTCGTGCCCATCGCGGTGCCTCGGGTCTGTAGGTATACCTTGTTCTTAAATATGAAATAATTATAGTGATTTATCAAATCTTTCTATGTCCCACATCAATATAGACCGAACTACAGAGGGTTGGGCTGGTCTATTGTGCGCCTAATTTATCAAAAGGCACACGGCTCTTGATAAATTCTGCGCACAGACTTCGGGATCTATGCTTTAGACTGTATTTAATCCTGTTCCAGTATGGTCTGACATTTCAAGGTACTTTCAGCCGATGCGACTTGTCTCTGAAAAGTCCCTTTTGATAAATTCAGCACCAATGCATTTTTCTGTCTAAAATTGACTAGAATGCATCATGTTCTAAAAATCCTCTAAAGCAAAAGTCGCAGAAATGTCGCACATATTTAGACTATGACTTTCTGTACGACAAATTTAGACAGGAAAAAACAGTCTGAATCCTTTGATAAATATCCTCCACTGTCTTTGAGGTAAGATTCTAGTGTGGTTACATGGTTCTTCAATAGGATATCTATATATTTGGACATGTTACTGGTAATGGAGTCATTTCCTGATATAATAGGTCATCCTGGCGGGCTCTCCAGGCGCTTATGAACCTTATGTGGTAAAATATTGCGGTCTTATATCACCCCCTACACAAATGATATTACGCCATAGGAAGCTATGCCTTTGTGTTTATTTCCGGATACAACCCCAGTAGTAAGGTGGGGCGTTTCAAAGGGCGAAGCCAATGGTTTGGGTCAAGGGGCAGCAAAATTAGCTTTCCCCTAGGGAGGCAAAAATCCTTGCACCAGCCCTGGAGACTGGTGTATTAGGATCTCAGGTACAAAATTTGAAATATAGTGAATATTATCTGCTGGTAGGAACAGAATTATACATGTAACCCCCGGGGATTATTGTTGGTAATGTCCTACAATTACATAAAGTGTCCAATAGATGGCAGACTGCTCAAGATAATGAACTGAGCAGCGACTAAAGCTGGGGAGGAGGTGTTTTGTGGACATGTGCTTGTAGCCATTTTGTATTTTTCAGATCCAGCAGAGAGAGAATACAGAGACAGAGCCTGTGAGGGATCATACTCAGCGCCTGCAGCAGCTGAGAGGAATTTTATAGCATGTTGAACATGATCTGGCACTGGAAGCAGGAAAGTGAAAGAGACAGAGCACACCTAGGACAGGTAAGCAGCAGGCCCCGTACAGGAGATGTGGGGTGTCCCCGAAGTCAACCCCTCAAGATCAGACACTTATCTCCTATCCTTTAATAAACTTTTGAATCTTATATTACTATATATTTTCTCTAGAACAGTGTTTCCCAACCAGTGTGCCTCCAGCAGTTGCAAAACTTGAAGGCTTGCTGGGAGTTGTAGTTTTGCAACAGCTTGAGGCACACTGGTTGGGAAATACTGTTCCAGAATGAATGTTTTCACTGTATATTTTCGGCATATGTGCTGCATTTGTTTTGTTTTACGGTGGCTTTGTGAAATAACCTTATACAGCGTTTTGTTTTCTTACAATTTTTGTGCTTACAGTTTTATATTCGTAAATATAATATTGTAAGCACAGCAGAAAGGGGACGTGGGTGTTCTTGTCCATCTAGGAACAAATGACCTGGCTTGCAATGAAGTTTCAGAGGTGAAGGAATAGTTTATCACACTTGGTAATGATGTACAGGATTTTGCATCCACTGTTTCATTTTCTGAAGTTCTGCCTGTGCATAACGTTCAGAATGATTGGCAGAGGCACATTAAGGAGTTCAACTTATGGCTTAGTAAATGGTGTCAAGAGCACGGATTTGGCTTTGTGTCTCATGATAGCTCTACTTGGAATAGAAAAGAACTGTACAAATAAGATGGTTTGCATCTTTCTCTCAAAGGAACAAATGTACTCAGTGAACAATTCCAAGAATTTTCTAAGTAGTATTTAAACTAGGAAGGAGGGGGGGGGGCACAAAAGAGTGAACATCCAGGAGTCAAATTGCCCACAGAAACAATGCCAGAACATGTCAGTAGCACAGAGGTTAAGAAATTACAAGCTCAGAGTCCTGTCTACAAACACCCACAGTTTAGGTAATAAAATCTATGAACTTGGATCAATAATTGCATCTGAGAATTTAGATTTAGTGGCTGTTACTGAGACATGGTTTAATGAAAGTAATGACTGGGACATATCCTTACCAGGGTACTCTTTATACAGAAGAGACAGAGAAGGCAAGAAAGGAGGAGGGGTGGCCCTATATGTGAAAGAAAGAATAAAATCTAACCTAATGCAAGTTAGTGAGGCCAACATGGAGTCAGTTTGGGTTACATTGCAGTAGGGTAATCAGACGGTAACTCGTGTAGGTGTGATATATAGACCACCCGGCCAAGTTAAAGAATTAGAAGATTTACTAGCTGAAGAAACAGCTAAAATGATAATGAAAGGAGAAGTTATCATTATGGGAGACTTCAATACTCCGGATTAAACTGGAAAACCAAAATAGCTAGTTCTGCCAGGAGTACAGATATTCTAGATTCCCTACTGGGATTATCTCTACAACAAGTGGTATAGGAGCCAACCCGGCGGGAGGACATTTTGGATTTGATATTCACAAATAGGGATTTGGTATATGATGTTATGGTAGGTGAAAGCTTGGGATCTAGTGATCACCAGTCAGTGTGGTTTAAAGAACAGTGAAGGAGTCACACCACACAAAAACAAAAGTTTTAGATTTTAGAAAAACAGACTTTTCAAAAATGAGATTAGTCATAAATGAGTCCCTATCAGACTGGAACGGATTACATGGAGTCCAGGAGAAATGGGACTACTTAAAAGACGCATTATTGAATGTAACAGAAAATTGCATTAGACATGTAGTAAGTAGGGAGGAGTCAAATAACTATAGGCCAGTAAGTCTGACATCAAAAGTGGGGAAATTTATGGAAACCCTTCTAAAGGATAGGGTTGTGGAACATCTAAAATCCCATGGATCGCAAGATGAAAAACAACATGGGTTTACTTCAGGGAGATCATGTCAAACAAATCTTAATGTTTTTTTTTTTTTGACTGGGTGACTAAAATAATAGATGGCGGAGGGGCAGTAGACATCGCATATCTAGATTTTAGTAAGGCTTTTGACACTGTCCACATAGAAGACTTATCAATAAACTACAGTCATTGAGTTTGGACTCCCATTTTGTTGAGTGGATTAGGCAGTGGCTGAGTGACAGACAACAGAGGGTTGTAGTCAATTGAGAATATTCAGAGCAAGGTCTTGTTACCAGTGGGGACCTCCGGGATCTGTACTGTGACCAATAATGTTTAACCCCTTAAGGACCGGGTTTTTTTTCCATTTTTGCATTTTCGTTTTTTGCTCCTTGCCTTTAAAAAATCATAACTCTTTCAAATTTGCACCTAAAAATCCATATGATGGCTTATTTTTTGCGCCACCAATTCTACTTTGTAATGACATCAGTCATTTTGCCCAAAAATCTACGGTGAAGCGGGAAAAAAAATCATTGTGCGACAAAATTGAAAAAAAACGCTGTTTTGTAAATTTTGGGGGCTTCCGTTTCTACGTAGTACATTTTTCGGTAAAAACAACACCTGATATTTATTCTGTAGGTCCATACGATTAAAATGATCCCCTACTTATATAGATTTGATTTTGTCGGACTTCTGGAAAAAATCATAACTACATGCAGGAAAATTAATACGTTTAAAATTGTCATCTTCTGACCCCTATAACTTTTTTATTTTTCCGTGTATGGGGCGGTATGAGGGCTCATTTTTTGCGCCGTGATCTGAAGTTTTTAACGGTACCATTTTTGCATTGATATGACTTATTGATCGCTTTTTATTCATTTTTAAATGATATAAAAAGTGACCAAAAATGCACTATTTTGGACATTGGAATTTTTTTGTGCGCACGCCATTGACCGAGCGGTTTAATTAATGATATATTTTTATTATTCGGACATTTCCACACGCGGTGATACCATATATGTTTATTTTTATTTTTATTTACACTGTTTTTTTTTATTATTGGAAAAGGGGGGTGATTCAAACTTTTAATAGGGGAGGAGTTAAATGATCTTTATTCACTTTTTTTTTTCACTTTTTTTTTGCAGTGTTATAGGTCCCATAGGGACCTATAACACTGCACACACTGATCTTCTATGTTGATCACTGGTTTCTCATAAGAAACCAGTGATCAACGATTCTGCCGCATGACTGCTCATGCCTGGATCTCAGGCACTGAGCAGTCATTCGGCGATCGGACAGCGAGGAGGCAGGAAGGGGCCCTCCCGCTGTCCTGTCAGCTGTTCGGGATGCCGCGATTAGCCGCGGCTATCCCGAACAGCCCGACTGAGCTAGCCGGGAACTTTCACTTTCACTTTTAGCCGCGCGGCTCAGCTCTGAGCGCGCGGCTAAAGGGTTAATAGCGCGCGGCGCCGCGATCGGCGCTGCGCGCTATTAGAGGCGGGTCCCGGCTTCACTATGACGCCGGGCCCGCCGTGATATGACGCGGGGTTACTGTGTAACCCCGCGTTATATCAGAAGAGCAGGACCAAGGACGTACCGGTACGTCCTTGGTCCTTAAGGGGTTAATATCTTCATTAGTGATATTACAAAAGGTCTCGATGGTTTTGGTCTTTTTGCTGATGACACAAAGATATGTAACAGGGTTGATGTTCCTGGAGGGATCCGCCAAAATGGAAAAGGATTTAGGAAAACTAGAATAGTCAGAACTCTGGACACTGAAATGTAATGTGGATAAGTGCAAGATAATGGACCTGGGGGGTAAAAACCCTCGGGCAGAATATAGAATATTTGACACAGCCCTGACCTTAGTATCTGAGGAGAGGGATTTAGGAGAAATTATTTCAGAAGACTTAACGGTAGGAAGACAATGTAATAGAGCAGCAGGAAACGCTAGCAGAATGCATGGGTGTATAGGGAGAGGTATAAGCAGTAGAGGGAAGTGCTCATAGGTGTATAGGGAGAGGTATAATCAGTAGAAAGAGAGAAGTGCTCATGAGTGTGTAGTGAGAGATATAAGCTGTTTAAGAGAGAAGTGCTCATGGATGTATAGGGAGAGGTATTAGCAGTAGAAAGAGAGAAGTGGTCATGGGTATATAGTGAGAGGTATTAACAGTAGAGAGAAGTGCTCATGGGTGTATAGGGAGAGGTACAAGCAGTAGAGAGAAGTGCTCATGCCACTGTACAGAACACTGGTGAGACCTCACTTGAAGTAGTGCGCAGTACTGGAGGCCGTATCTCCAGAAGGATATAGATACTCTATTACATGGATTGCAGGATTTAACTTACCAGGAAAGGTTAAAGGACCTTAACATGTATAGAAGAAAGAAGAGACTGAGGGAGATGATAGAGACTTTATATACATAAAGGGAATCAACACGGTAAAGGAGGAGAAGAGATTAAAAAGAAGAAAAACTACCACAAGAGGACATAGTGTTATATAGAGGACATAGTGTTATATATAGAGGACAAAGGTTTCTGCAGTAATATCAGGAAGTATTTCTTTACTGAGAGAGTAGTGGATACATGGAATAGCCTTCCTGCAGAAGTGGTCATTGCAAATACAGTGAAGGTGTTTAAACATGCATGGGATAGGTATAAGCCTATCCTTCATATAAGATAGGAATAGGTATAAGGCTATCCTTCATATAAGATAGACATAGGTATAAGGCTATCCTTCATATAAGATAGATATAGGCATAAGACTATCCTTCATATAAGATAGGGATATGCATAAGGCTATCATTCATATAAGATAGATATAGGTATAAGGCTATCCTTCATATAAGATAGATATAGGTATAAGGCTATCCTTCATATAAGATAGGGATAGGCATAAGACTATCCTTCATATAAGATAGGGAGAAGCATAAGGCTATCCTTCATATAAGATAGGGATAGGTATAAGGCTATCCTTCATATAAGATAGAGATAAGCATAGGACTATCCTTCATATAAGATAGGGATAGGTATAAGACTATCCTTCATATAAGATAGGGATAGTATAAGGCTATCCTTCATATAAGATAGAGATAGACATAAGGCTATCCTTCATATAAGATAGAGATAGGTATAAGGCTATCCTTCATATAA
>NC_079197.1:184679618-184794618 GCF_029499605.1 Hyla sarda | reverse complement strand
AATGTAAACAGAACAATATATATACAAAACAATATTTACATACTCTACAACAAGCAATATTAACAGTACAATACACCAAAACCACAAGGCCCAAGTTTGGTTGCCTGCAAGCCCTTTACAATCTTTTCCATAGAAAACAAAACAAAAGGCTAAGGTGACATGCATAGCCCCCCACCAGGAAGAAGGATGGCAATCCTGATAAAATTAAATTTAAATTCCTCTCCCTATCAACCTCTAACCCTATCACTATCCCTTCATGAAACTGACCCTATACTCACCCTAAGATATATACACTATCCCTGGCCAAAATAAGGTACTTCACCTTAAGGGCCTAGTACCTAGGGCACATCAAAAGAAAAACCTCTCCATAGGAGAGAAGCCCTACTGGTACCAAGACTGCCATACTCCAAAGACCTGATCTTCCCAAGGTCACCGGTGATATTCCTACAGACCTCCACCTCGGAGAGGATTTTCTGTTGGGTCGACACTAAACACCGTGCACTCCACGTGTAGTACCTAACCACTAAGCTAACTAAGAATAAAGTGCCCCGGTCTCGGCCACCCAGGGACCTGAATGCCCCATAAGCCCACTCCGGATAGGTAAGGCCGGCAAGTTGACTCCAGCCGATGGAAGCGCCCACCCGGTTGTAAACCCCTATATTAAAGGGACAATGAAGCAGGAAGTGGTCCATGCTTTCCAGCGTGTCCCCGCACTCTTCTCGGGGACATCCCCGGTCATCAGAGTTCCTACACTTCAGGTTGTCCCTTACATATAGCTTCCCCTGAAAGCAGCGCCAGGCCAAGTCCCAAAACTTCTGGGGGATCCTTTTCATGTTCAAAAGATACAACCCCACCCTCAGATCCCGACCTGGGCAGTCCCTGAGCGCCAGAGGCTTCTGAAAGTGGGTCAACAGAACCCGTTTATCAAGGAACTGCCTTGACTGGGTCCTGATCTCCCACACTCCCAGACCCCACCGACGTATCACCTTCAGAGTCGGGGTAGCGTAAGCCGGAAGATATCCATGGGGCGTACGGAGGTCCTTCACTTGCCCTCCTGTCTCCCATTCCTGGAAGAAAGGCCGAAACCATTCCCTGCAGGAGAGTACCCACGGAGGAGCCCTCTCTGACCAGAGGTTTGCGATGTTGGCTTTCAAGAAGGTGTTCGTAAAGAACACCACAGGGTTTACCATAGATAAACCCCCTAGTCTCCTCGTGCGGTACGTAACCTCCCTCTTGACTAGGTTCATCCTGTTCCCCCATAACAGTTGGAAAAACAGGCTGTAGATCCTAGTATAGTAAGCCTCTGGCAAGATACATACGCTGCCCAGATAGATAAACAAGGGGAGCAGGTACGATTTGATCAGGTGTACCCTTTCCCTGAGGGTCATAGACCAACCCTTCCACTGGTTCACCTTCTGAGTGGCATCCTGGAGCTTACCATCCCAGTTTTTGGTGGGATAATCATCCTGGCCGAATGTGATGCCTAAGACTTTTGCTGATTCTTGGGGCCCTGGAAGGGTGTCCGGGAGATCAAACGTGGGATCCCCCCCTCCCAGCCAGAGACTCTCACACTTATCCCGGTTGATCTTAGACCCGGATGCCTCCGAGTAGCGTTCCACCTCCGACATCACCACATCGACCTCCTCTCTCGAGGAGACGAAAATAGTGACATCATCAGCGTACGCCACCACTCTCTGGGTGACAGCCGGCTCCGCCAGACTCATCCCGACTCCCGCCAACGGCCCACAATCTACCCTCCGGACGAAGGGATCGATTGCGAACACGTATAAAAGCGGGCTCAAAGGACAACCCTGACGGACTCCGGACCCCACCTCAAAAGAGCGGCCAGACCACCCGTTCACAAGCGGGAAACTCTCTGCCCCTGCATACAAGATCTTAAGCCAATTAACAAAAGTAGTTGGTAAGCCATATCTCAGGAGGACGGACCAGAGGTACTCGTGGTTCACCCGATCAAATGCTTTGGCCTGATCCAAGGACAGCAAGTACCCCTTCCAGAGACCTGCACTACTCCGCTCCACTGCCTCCCTGGCACTAAGGACAGCACTTAAGGTGCTTCGGCCTGGAACAGAGCAGTGCTGAGCCCCCGAAAGGAGCCGGGGTGCAAACTTCACCAGCCGATTAAACAATATCTTGGCCAGAAGCTTCCTGTCCGTATTGAGAAGAGCTATGGGCCTCCAATTCTCAACACGGCTAGGATCTTTACCCTTTGACAGAAGAATCAGGGCTGACCTCCTCATTGACTTCGGCAGAGTGCCCGAGGAGAGACACTCATTAAATACCTCAGTCAAGAGGGGAGCTAAAGACTCCTTAAAGGTCCTGTACCACTCAGATGTTAAGCCATCCGGGCCTGGCGACTTCTTGGGGGCGAGCCCCTCGATCGCCAGTCTCACTTCCTCTTCCCCTATTTCTTCTGCCAAAACATCAAGAGAGGGGTCTACCCCTGGCTCAGGAATGGTTTCAGTCAGGAAAACCGACATCCTGTCTCGATCTAGATCCTTCCTCCCCAAGAGGTGCGAGTAGAAGGATCTGACGACCTCCAAGATCCCTGATCTGGACCGATTCAGAGATCCTGTACTATCAATCAGTCCTGAAATGACTTTACTACTCACTGACATCTTGCAGTTCCTGTAAGGGTCGGGCGAGCGGTACTTCCCGAAATCCCTCTCAAAAACCAAAGATGCGTGCCTATCGTACTGACACCTCATCAGCAAGGACTTCACTCTGGAGATATCCTCTCGGCTACCTCCAGTCGAGACAAGAAGCTCGAGTTTCCTCCTCAGACCCTGATACAGGCGATACCTGTTCAGGGACCTGAGGCTCGAGAGCTGGCGGAAGAACCCCGCAACCCGCTTCTTGAATATCTCCCACCACTCTGACTTACTACTACATAGGCCCAGTAAAGGTACCTGACTCTGAAGAAAATCCTCAAAGGACTGTCTTACCTCAGCTTCCTCCAGGAGGGACGAATTCAGCTTCCAATAACCTTTACCCATCCGGGGGGTCTCTGAAACATTCAGGGAAAACAAAATCATACAGTGATCGGAGAACTCCACCTCAACCACGGACACTGCGGAAGAGACGGCTTCCTCCTTTAAATAAAACCTATCTATCCTAGACCTGCGACTACCTTGATGATAGGTGAAACCCGCGTGGCCCGAGGGGCTCCGGATGTGGGCGTCCTCTAGGCGAGCTTCTCTAGCAATGCTAATCAGTGCCACACTATCGCAAGTCAGCGGACCATTGGAGCCTCTCCGATCTTGGGACCTTGTGACATTATTGAAGTCCCCTCCAAAGATCACTTGCCGACTCGTAAAAAGCAAGGGCTTAATCCTCATAAAGAGATCTTTACGGCCCCGCTTAGTTTGCGGGGCGTAGATGTTAATGAGCCGAAGCTCTTGTCCCTTCATGAAGACATCTAAGATCAGGCACCTCCCCATTTCTAATTCAATAACCCGTCGGCATTCAACAGGAGCGGTAAAAAGGACCGCCACCCCACTATACGGCTCAGCCGCAAGAGACCAGTGGGAGGGACCACGCCTCCACTCTCTTCTGGCTCTTACCAGAGAGGCTAGATCTGGCAACCTGGTCTCCTGTAAAAAGAAAATGTCAGCTTCAACGCGGCCGAGAAAATCAAAGGCTGCGAATCTAGCCGTATCTGACTTTATGCTGGCACAGTTAATAGATGCCAGCGTCAATGGGGTGAGTGCCGCCATACAGGGTGATTAAATTAGACGGCCACACCCTTTACTTTTTCTTTCCCTTCTTTTTAGCCCCCTCATCCCCCGAAGAAGATGAGAGGGCAGGACCACTCTTAGTTCTTTTTTTTGATTCAGTTTGGTCCATTTGATCCCCATCTACGTCCGGCCCCGGTCTAGCCCTGCCCTCCAAGGAAGGAGCCTCAATAGGACAGGGCCCAGTTCCCCCTGGAGGCTCCTTCTTCCTAGGCACCTGGCCCTCACCTTCCCCCTTCAAGGAGGGGGAGGAGATGGTATCGAGGACGAGGTACCGGTTTGACAGGTCAATCAGAGGGGGGGCAATCAGGCTTCCGTTTTGGACCTGGCCCGTAGTACAGGGAACAGAGGGCTCTGACCTCTTCTTTCTCCCTTTTCTTTTGCCCTTGTCTTTCTTTTTAGGCCTCTCTCCACTCTCCTCATCCACACTTTCATAGTGGGAGGAATCGGAAGTGTCGGCCATATTGCCCTCCTCTTTGCGCAGCATCCTGACCTCCTCATCCAGCACGTCCTCCTCCTGGGCTTCAGCGGTTACAGGGCCAGCTTCAGGAGCAGGGGCCGGAGCTACCCCCGCCACCTGGGCACTCTCCAGCTCCCTACTCCTCCTCCGATTTTCCTCCCGCCTTAGTTTGGCGGGGCCCTTTTTCCTCCTCACTAGCCCTGTTGCGCCCCCATCCCTGCCCGTGCCCTCCCCAGCCGAGGCAACTTCACAGCTCTCCTCAGCCGGAGCGGCCGCTGCACGGGCGAAGGCGCTAGGACAACGGCTGAAAGGGTGCCCGAGGACACCACACAGGTGGCACCGGATCTGCCTACAGGATGCGGCCAGATGACCCACCCCACCACACAAAGCGCAGACCTGCACAGTACAGGCTGCGCTAAAGTGGGTGGGGCTGCCACACCTGTGACAGACCTTAGGCTGCCCCTGGTAGAAGACCTGGATCCTATCACGTCCAAGGAAGGCGGCTGACGGAATGTGGGCAACTGTACTCCCTGAACGCTTGAGTTTGACGGAAAACGTCCAGGCCCCGGACCAGATCCCGTGCTCATCAAAGTTTTTCTTGGGCATGTCCGTCACATCCCCATACCGTCCGAGCCAGGTCATGATGTCATAACAAGAAAGCGACTCGTTACGGGTCAAAACGGTCACTTTCTTGACAGAGTTCTGACGGGAAATCGCCTTTACGGCGAAATCCCGCCAGCCGGGCTCGTTCTTCGCCACTTCGTAGTTCGACCAGAAGAGTTCAAGACCCTCCGGCCGAACAAAACTGACGTCAAACTCAGACGAACCATAGGGGTGAATCAGGGCAAAGATGTCATTCGCCCTGAATTCCATCTGAAGGAGGAGCTCAACCACTTTTGCGCGAGGTGGGCACGCATCCTCGCCCCTCCAAATCAGACGGACCACATTCCTACGGTTATTGTCCTGCCCGGGTGTCGGGAGGGACCAGACCACCTCCCCATTTCTCTCTCGAAAAGCCCCCAAACCATGCCTCTCTATCCAGAAAGACAGGTCGACCTCACCCCTTCCCTCTACCTGGATCGACCTGTCACCCCTGCGTAGAGCCTCCAGGAGGCGCTGTTGCAAATGGCCCCCAGGGCCGGACGGAGACGGGGACCCCCCTGAACCCCCGGCAGCGACATTAGCATAGCTCCTGGGAGCAGTCACTGCCGGGGGGGCAGCCGGACCAGACCCAGAGCCAGAACCACTTACAACACCATTCACACCACAACTCTCAACCTCTTTATTTCCAGCCATACTATTACCACTCCCATCAACATTCACTCCACTGACACTCCCACATACAATCCTCTCACCCACAACACTACTACACCCATCAATATCACATCCTACATTCTTGTCCTGACTAACAAATTCTGGGCTGGCTGGGACTTGTAGTATGGCTGGCTTTAGTAAAGCCCTTTGTGCTGGCTTAGCCGCTGCTGGGGTCGACGCCGATGGCTTCTCCTTCATGGCTGCTATCACATCCTGATTCTGGGACTGCCCCACCGGGCGCTCCCCAGCTCCTCCCACAGCGCCTGCACCTGCTTCACCCGACTTCACAGGCTCTGTGGATAATCCCGGCGCCCGGACACTCCCCCCCCTCACAGGGGAGTGCCTTGCAGTGCCGGTAATGCCCACAGTACTCGGGGAACCGCCCCCCGAGCACCCAGGGGCATAACTCGCGCTGCCCACCATGAGCCCATCCTGCCCCTCCCTACCGGCAGGATGGGTGGGCTTCACATCTATTGCGTCTGCAGCTTTTACTGACGCCATGCTGTATCCCCCATGCTGGCTCCGTTCCACCACAGAAACGGAGTCTGGCAGTTTAGAGGACCCAGCAGCCTGAACCAGCTTTGCAGCTGGCCCAGACTGCTGGAAAGGACGGAACACATAATGCACAGATTCCTGGGTCTTCTGTTTTTTTGCCTTTCTTTTTACTAATGTGTCATCACACTGGTCATCACCAAATGTAAAATTCTGGAGGTGGGCTGGGGACTCCTGCATCACTATAGCCCTCAGCAATCCCCCAGCCTCACTCTCCACATCATCATCCTCACTATCGCTAAGCGGTAGTGCCACCTGAGCCGGCTCTATGTAGCTGTCCTGAGTCTTAGTGGTCTGGGTGTCACAGGGAGTAGGGTCAGGCAATACATCATCCTCCACAACCTGTACACTTTCCTCCAACTTCTTCTCCTCCACCTCCTCCTCCTTTACACCAACACCACCATCCTCTCTTTCTTCACCGCCACTACTCTCCCCATCATCCACCTCCACCTTACCTGGGGATTTCATGGCGGCAAACCGATCCCGGTTCTCCATTTTCTCCCTGAAGAGACCGCTTCCCTCCAGGATCTCTGCTCTCCTCTCCTCCATCTTTGCAATGTCTTTCTTCAGGGCTGCAATCCTCTTTTTCAGTTCCAGTTTATTCTTTTTGGACCCAGAGCATGCCAGATTCTGGGCTCCACGCAGGTCCTCTCTCATCAACCTAAGCTCCCTACCGCAGCGGTCGTATTCCGCAAACCGTGCGGTCATGCGGGAGCAGTAGGTCTCGCTGGACTCTTCGGGCCCTCTCTCAGCCCACAACTCAATACTTTGCCTCCTCGCCTTCCTTCCACTGGATCTCTGGCTGGCACCCATTGCCGGAGGAGCCGAGCCTGCATTGCTGCAGACTCTGCCAGATCTTCTTCCTCCGGCCGGAAAAATGGCTGTCGCTGTTTTCTCTCCACCCCCCGCCAGCCTGGAAGAACGGGGAGTGGAGGCCAGGGGCTCCATGCAGGGAAAACTCTCCCAAGGAGCCTGCCACACCCCTGGGAAAGGTTGGTGAATCACCTGCTCTGCCTCTGGAACTCTGGAGAAACACAAAAAGGGACACACCCAAAGCTGCTTCACACACAACTGCTCCTGGCTACTGTGTTCCACAGGAAGCGCTCTCTGCTGACACCTCTGTCCATGTCAGGAACTGTCCAGACCAGGAGAGGTTTTCTATGGGGATTTGCTCCTACTCAGTTCCTGACATGGACAGAGGTATCAGTGTCAAGGCTGGCTGCAGTTTCGGCCTTAAAATGTGCGTGACTGCCGCTGTATACTGCTGAGTGTCGACACAAGAAATAAACACCAGACAAAATGTTGGTATATATCTCCTTCTCAGCATACTGGCTAAGGAGCTGTCCCAAGGAGTTCTCCTTATTACATGGCAGTACATTGGTTTTTACGTTTCACAAAAAGGGGAGGTTAGTTATCACATCAAAATCATCATGTTATATTTTGATGTGGTCATACAAGTCACGCCCCATCCCATAGACTTGCATTGAGGGGACGGGGCGTGACGTCACACGGGGGCGGAGTCATGACATCATGGACTTCTGGTCCCGTGGTCGCGACCCAGACCCTCCAGTGCTTCCGGACAAGAAACAAGTGGGTGCCGCATGCTATATTGCGAATCAGTACATTCATATTTTTAATACATGTTTTTGCAGTTTTCTTTATTTAACTTTGCTCTGCACTATAACTATATATATATATATATATATATATATATATATATATATATATATATATATGTATATATATATACACATACAGTGAAATACAATGTTCTCCCTTCTGTTACTTCTGAGACTTGAAATAGCGGAGATTAGAGTGCCCTTAATAAACCCTGGAGTTATGGGACTGTCAGGACGGACAGTGAATGTGATATGACCGCCTGTAAGACCCCACTATAAGGCGCTGTAATAAAGACCTGTCATATCTGATGGACATTGCTCTCTGACTTGTGGCCGTCAAACTCCCAGAGCTATTAAGGCGCCGTCTTCTAGAAATATCAGGGCAGCACAGGACCCGGTAATGGCTTCTGATAAAGCCGAGATCTCTGGGGATTTTACTGTGTTGTGAGATAGAAGCCGCCTGTACTGACGGGGTTAATGGAAGTGAGAATCTTACTGGGGAATTTATATAAAGTGAAATGATGGCGACTACAATAACTATATGGCCTAATGGAGAAATATATATGTCGTTGTAATCCTGCACATGGAGGCAGTATTATAGTAGGTATATTCTTGTATATAGGGGCAGTATTATAGTAGTTATATTCTTGTATATAGGAGCAGTATTATAGTAGTTATATTCTTGTATATAGGAGCAGTATTATAGTAGTTATATTCTTGTATATAGGAGCAGCATTATAGTAGTTATATTCTTGTATATAGGAGCAGTATTATAGTATTTATATTCTTGTATATAGGAGCAGTATTATAGTAGTTATATTCTTGTATATAGGAGGCAATATTATAGTAGTTATATTCTTGTATATAGGAGCAGTATTATAGTAGTTATATTCTTGTATATAGGAGACAGTATTACAGTAGTTATATTCTTGTATATAGGAGCAGTATTATAGTAGTTATATTCTTGTATATAGGAGGCAGTATTATAGTAGTTATATTCTTGTATATAGGGGCAGTATTATAGTAGTTATATTCTTGTATATAGGAGCAGCATTATAGTAGTTATATTCTTGTATATAGGAGGCAATATTATAGTAGTTATATTCTTGTATATAGGAGCAGTATTATAGGAGTTATATTCTTGTATATAGGAGCAGTATTATAGTAGTTATATTCTTGTATATAGGAGGCAATTTTTATTAGTAAAAAACAAACAGAAATGTTACAGTCTATTCGACCAAAAAAAAAATAACAACAAAACAATAATCAAATATCAAATCATACACTTGTAATACAAAATAAACTTAATAATAACTTAGAAAGAGTCCATTGCTTCTAATGGAGAAAAAAAAATAAATAATATAATATATATATATATATATATATATATATATATGCCATAAAGGCGAATCAATCTATATATACACATTCCTCCATAATGAACGATTTTTTTCATCCTTCCTGACCTCCAAACATTTTATCCACCTCAGTTCTGTCAGGATTAGGTCTACTGCTCTCCTATCATGGAAGGGTTCGCTGTACATCGAGACTCTGGTCCTGGTGTGCCAGTGATAATACTTTATGACAGATATGATGATGTATAAGGTCTCCTGGTCAATGCCACTCACAGTAGATGGTACACCGTAAATGATTTCCGGGTATTTTAGGGTCTGTAGTCTCGGGATCTTTAACTTTCCGGATATAGTCTGCCATATGTGTCGCCCTCCCCAGCACTCAGATATAAAATGGGCCATTGTCTCCTCCTCCTGACACCCCAGGGGACACTGGCGATCAGACACACTTAGGTATCTTAAATTTCCCCTGACAAACAGTTTCCCGTGTAAGGACAGCCACGCGATGTCATGGAGTTTTTTCGGTAGCCTCACACTATTCAGGAGCCTCAGGCTGACCTGTAACATGGCAGTCGTACAGTCCCTCAGAGCTGGCTGCAAACAGAAGAAGGACTTACACACCCTGACATAAAGGTCCTTACGGGACTTGCTCTCTATATAGGACTTCTCAATGCGCCATCTCTTCAGACATCTGAGCCCGTATTCCAGGTACGGGGGGAGGTAGTCACGCGTCCATCTCCCCCTCTTGAGACTGCCGCCTCGCACCCAAGACTCTGCAAAAGGCAATATCCAGTCCCTGATACTATTCGCCCACAGGGAGCTGTTGTTTGAGTCCAGGCAACCAAAATTTACTTTTAGAAACATGGAGTCAAAGAACACCCTTGGATTCAGCATATCCAACCCACCCTCTCTCCTCTGTAGGTAAGTGATCCCTCTTTTTATTGGGTTCAACCTGTTCCCCCAAAACATCTGGAAGAACAGGCTAAAGAGCCGAGCGGAGAAAGATTCTGGCAAAGGAAAAACGACAGAGACATACAAGAAGACGGGGACCAGGTAAGTCTTCAACATTTTAACCCTTTCTCTATAGGTCAGCCTCCAGTTCTTCCACCGCTGAACCTTTGCATTTCCGATTTCCAACTTCTCTTCCCAATTTAGTTTGGCATTATCGTCCCTCCCGAATTTGACCCCTAAGATTTTTATATAGGAGGAGGCTCTCACAAATTGGGGCAGATCAAAGTCTGGATCAGAATCAGATATCCAGAGAGCTTGACTCTTCTCAAGGTTGACCAGAGACCCTGAGGCCTCCGAGTAACTTCTGATGGCCGCAGACAACATCTCCACCTCACGAGGCTCAGATATCACTACAGTCACATCATCCGCATAGGCAACAACACTCAGGGGCAGGCAGTGGGGGACCGGCACCCCCTGAAAACCACACTCCTGCAGTGACCTCAGAAACGGGTCTAAGGCAAATACATACAGCAGCGGACTCAGTGGGCAACCTTGTCTCACCCCCGCCTCAACCCTGAAGGTGTCACCCTGCCAACCATTGATCAGAGGAAAGCTCTTGGCCTCACAATACAAAGTCTTCAGCCAATCGATGAATTGTCCCGGAATACCGTACTTTGACAAAGTGGCCCATAGATACTCATGATCTACTCTGTCAAAGGCTTTAGCCTGGTCAAGACTCACAACATATCTCCCACACCTCAGGGCTTTACATCTCTCAAACATCTCCCTTATGGAGATCACTGCCCCAGAGATGTTCCGCCCTTTTACTGTGCCATACTGACAGCCTGCCAACAGTGCCGGGGACAGACAAACTAACCTAGAAAACAGGATTTTTGCCAGAATTTTCCTGTCGACATTCAAGAGGGCAATCGGCCTCCAGTTCTTGATGTCACTCGGCTCTTTACCTTTAGACAGCAGAATCAGCGAGGACACTCTCATGGATGGAGGCATCAGGTGACTTTCTAGACAATTTGTGTAAACATCCACGAGGATTGGAGCCAAGAGGTCTCTGAATGTCTTATAGAATTCTGCTGTTATCCCATCTGGACCTGGTGCCTTCTTCACATGTAACTTATCAATGGCCTCTTTGACCTCCGCCACCTTCAATTCTGCTGTCAAAGGAGAAAAGTCCAAATCATTAGTATCAGGGAGCGGAGTCGCCTCCAAGAATTGGGTCATCTTGTCTCTATCCAAAACCTTCCTCTGAAACAAGTCAGCATAGTACGATCTCACCACCCCCAGGATACCCTCCCGAGATTCCTGCAAAACACCCTGGGAGTCAGTGAGACCGGTGACAGATTTATTTGCCACCCGCTCCCGGCAGTTCTCAAAGGGATCAGGAGACCCTAAAGACCCATAATCACGTTCAAGAACCAGGGAGGTATACCTGCTGTACTGATACTGCCTTATCTCAGATTTCAGCCGGTCAATCCTTTGTTGGTCCCCACCCGCCGAATATAGTGACTCCAATTCTTTCCGCAGTTTGAGATACTGGCCATACTTACTCTGCCCCTTTTTAAAGGACAGTCTCTTTAAGAGGGTTCTGATCTCATCCTTGACATCCTCCCACCAGGCGGCCATATCATCATAGAAGTCCACCCTCTCTAGCTGACCCTGTATAAGGGAATGAACACATTTCTGGACATAGTCATCCTCCAAGATACTGGAGTTTAGCTTCCATAATCCCCTACCAATATCTGGATGCTTAGCGGCTCCTAGACAGAAAACCAAGGCCATATGGTCTGAATATGGGACGACTTTCTCACACATCTCACTGACCATTTCTGCAGGACTCACAAACGCCATATCAATTCTACTGCTCCTGCCAGAACATGAGTACGTGAGTTTTGGCTTTCTACCACCCCATGTGAACACATCACTCAGACCAGCCTGTAAAATCATGTTATTCAGGACTCTGGAGTCCCTGGCCACCGCTCTACCTGAGGACCTGTCACCTGATGTTCTAGTGACATTGAAATCCCCGGCCATGACTACAGGAACAGACGTAAACATATACGGCTTGACCTCTTCAAACAACTGGACTCTTTCTGCCACTGTCTGTGGGCCATAGATATTTATGAGCCGGAGCCTTCTACCATGGATAGTGATCTCCAGGATTAGACACCTTCCCATGATGACCTCTGTCATCCTATGTATAGTCACATCCATGGTGTTAAACAGTATGGCCACCCCGGCATAAGGTTCCACAGCCAGTGACCAGAAAGAAGGTCCAGATGTCCATTCCCTCTCAGCCTCACGTAAGTGTCCCAATGTAGTCAGGCGCGTCTCCTGCAAAAAGATGACATCTGCGTCCAGATATTGTAGATGCTCATAGACTATGTGTCGTGTCCTCCTCACTTTAATACTGTTTGCATTACTTGAAACAAGTTTTAAAGTAAACCCAGCCATGATAATATAACACAAGGAAAAGAGCAGAGACCTGACCCCCATCATCATAAGTCAGAATCTGAGTCCCGCTGTCCACCTCCTGTCTCCATGTCTGACTCTACATTAGATTTTGCAGTCTGTGGTTTTCTTTTTATTGGGGGTTGGTCCCTCGTGTCACCGTCACAGTCGTCTTCTATTTTTTTAAATTCAATGTCTAAATCTCCATCAGATTCTGACAAAACCTCAAATCTGTTGGACACCACCATCACTCCTGCCCCATTATTAATCTTTTTTTTTACACTTTGGCCAGTACTATAGCCATTCTCGGGCCTACGTGAGGACGTGTCTTTTTTCCTTCTTTTTATTTGCTGGGTCTTATTCTCTTCAGATAAAGATGGAGACACAGAAGAGGACACCCCCGGCTGCTGCTGGTCCTGTGGCACAACCTCCATGTCCCCCTGTGCTCTCTCTGACTGCTGAGGTGTTGGTGCAGTGTTATGCTTGTCTGGCTGGACCTCCTGTCTTGTTATTATAGAACCAGTCATCAAAGCCTCCTCCTCTACAGCCTATGCCCCCGCCACTAGGTCCTCATCAGGAAGCTCCCGGCAGATGTTGTGCCAGGCATTGGGACAGTCTCTGTGAGGGTGACCAATCTCACCGCATAGATTGCACCTGATGTTTTGGCAATCGCCACTTAGATGACCAGTCTCACCACACAAATTACATTTTATTACTGTACAGGCGTTTGCCAGATGCCCAGGTTTGCCACATTTAAAACACTTTCTGGGCTGACCGGGGTAGAAGCAGACGCCCTTTTCCCTCCCAATGAAGAAGGAGTTGGGTAGATGTTGTGTGATATTACCATGTTGGCGCAGCTTCACCAGGACCTTCCACCCTCCAGTCCAGATACCGTCATCATCTCTGTTCTTGGTGAGATCAGACACCAGGTCACAATGTCTGCGGAGCCACACCACAATGTCCTGGGGAGGAACAGCTTCATTCCAGAAGATGATATTGATGATGACGGTATTTGGCTTGGATATGGGAATAAAACTAAATTTACTCCATCCATCTCTGTCTCTGAACCTGGGGAAGTTGGACCAGAACCTATCCAGATTAGACATGAGCTTAAAGCTGACATCATAGCCCTGTCTATCTGGAAGGTTTTTTACTGCCAAGATGTCGGCTGGCACAAACCCCATCTGGTGGCACAGGAGCTCCCTCACCACAAACCTCCTATCTGGGAGCTCCTCCTTGGCACCTCTGTGCCGAAATCGCACAACATTCCTCCTTTTAAATGCCTGGCCAGTGTAATTGGCGCTGGAGGCGAAGGATGGAGCACCACGGCTCCAGGCATTTCTGGGAGGAACCTGGCGGGTACCTGTGTCCTGTCTTACAGGGTTGGGGTCTACTCTAGGGGGCCCTGCTACAGCTGAAGTACTTGTGGGTAAAGGGGGGAAATCCTGCACAGTATTGTGTGCAACAACACCTGTCCCATCCACCTCTATATCATCATCAGACACAACACCCCACACAGATTGTGCACCCCCTCCAGCCACCGACCCCTCAGGAACATCACAGTCCGCACCCCCAGTCCGTGCCCCAACATCATCACAGTCCACACCCCCAGTCCGTGCCCCAACATTAGAGCTCTGCTCCATTACCCCATCACCTTCAAAATGTCCAATGTCTTGCTGACGAACTGGGACTTCTGGGACTTGTGGTGCCTCTGATGGTCTCTGCTCCTGCTCAGGCCCAGCTGCAGGTTCCTGTGGCTGTTGTTTCTCGCCATCTTGGAAAGAGAACCGTGCGGGCTGTATGAGGGGTCTTGTCCCTTGCTGGGGCTCATCCGGGGTGATGTCCGGTTCCACATCAGGTCTGGGGTCTGCATCAAAGTTCAGATGGTATTGGGAGAATCTTTCCTGGTTCTTATAGGTCTCTGCCAGTGGCCCCATCTTTTCCAGGATACAGTCTATCTCCTTCACAATGTCAGCCAGCTCTATGCTGAGTGTGTACAGTCTCTTATCATGCAGAGCCTTATACTGGGGATTAGCAGTCTTCAGCATATACACAGAGTCTATCTGCATCTGCAGCATACCCTTCAGGTGCTTGAGCTCCTCCATCCTCCTCACCAGAGCAGGGATCTCCTCCGCCAGCTGTAGCTCTGGTGCCCGGGTGGTCTCTTTGCCTTGTTGTTGGGGTCTGGACACTCTCTGAGGCTCCTTGAATAAATCAGACCCATGAGCAGCTGTATCAGAGTCTGAAGCAGGAACAACTTTACAAACACCAGCAGACTTTACCACAGCTTTTCCTGGTGTCACCTCCATAGACCCCTTACCAGTGTAACCTCCAGCCTGGGATCTGGTGCGGCCTGAGCGGGTCATGCTGGAGACCACCTCTTGTTTCTGCAGGTTCTCCTGTAAGGTCTGTCTCTCCAGAGATGTCCTCCTGTGTCTCTGTGCTGGAGAGTGGAGCTGCACACCTGCTGCCTGTGATCCACTCACCTCCTGTGCACCAACATGTGATCCCCTCACCTCCTGTGCACCAACATGGCCTTGAACTGCAGACCTGTGGTCTCTTACAGAGGCTTCTTTCTTGGAATCTTTAGATTGTTCCCCATACTGTGAGCCTTGACCGGCCGACTGTGAACCATCACTTGTCTCATACACACTTTCTTCTTCTTGTTTTACTTTACTCACATCCAAGTCTTTATCTTCTTTCTTTGCACTGGCAGTGCTTCCATACTGAGGACTTCTGTGTACAAAATCCACAGACACACAACCTCACAGCTAGGAGGCAGTATTATAGTAGTTATATTCTTGTATATAGGAGCAGTATTATAGTAGTTATATTCTTGTATATAGGAGGCAGTATTATAGTAGTTCTATTCTTGTATATAGGAGGCAGTATTATAGTAGTTATATTCTTGTATATAGGAGCAGTATTATAGTAGTTATATTCTTGTATATAGGAGCAGTATTATAGTAGTTATATTCTTGTATATAGGAGCAGTATTATAGTAGTTATATTCTTGTATATAGGAGCAGTATTATAGTAGTTATATTCTTGTATATAGGAGCAGTATTATAGTAGTTATATTCTTGTATATAGGGGGCAGTATTATAGTAGTTATATTCTTGTATATAGGAGGCAGTATTATAGTAGGTATATTCTTGTATATAGGAGCAGTATTATAGTAGTTATATTCTTGTATATAGGAGGCAGTATTATAGTAGTTATATTCTTGTATATAGGAGCAGTATTATAGTAGTTATATTCTTGTATATAGGGGAAGTATTACAGTAGTTATATTCTTGTATATAGGGGCAGTATTATAGTAGTTATATTCTTGTATATAAGAGCAGTATTATAGTAGTTATATTCTTGTATATAGGAGCAGCATTATAGTAGTTATATTCTTGTATATAGGAGCAGTATTATAGTAGTTATATTCTTGTATATAGGAGGCAGTATTATAGTAGTTATATTCTTGTATATAGGAGCAGTATTATAGTAGTTATATTCTTGTATATAGGAGCAGTATTATAGTAGTTATATTCCTGTATATAGGAGCAGTATTATAGTAGTTATATTCTTGTATATATGAGCAGTATTATAGTAGTTATATTCTTGTATATAGGAGCAGTATTATAGTAGTTATATTCTTGTATATAGGAGCAGTATTATAGTAGTTATAGTCTTGTATATAGGAGCAGTATTATAGTAGTTATATTCTTGTATATAGGAGCAGTATTATAGTAGTTATAGTCTTGTATATAGAAGCAGTATTATAGTAGTTATATTCTTGTATATAGGAGTAGTATTATAGTAGTTATATTCTTGTATATAGGAGTAGTATTATAGTAGTTATATTCTTGTATATAGGGGCAGTATTATAGTAGTTATATTCTTGTATATAGGAGCAGTATTATTGTAGTTATATTCTTGTATATAGGGGCAGTATTATAGTAGTTATATTCTTGTATATAGGAGCAGTATTATAGTAGTTATATTCCTGTATATAGGAGCAGTATTATAGTAGTTATATTCTTGTATATAGGAGCAGTATTATAGTAGTTATATTCTTGTATATAGGAGCAGTATTATAGTAGTTATATTCTTGTATATAGGAGCAGTATTATAGTAGTTATATTCTTGTATATAGGAGCAGTATTATAGTAGTTATATTCTTGTATATATGAGCAGTATTATAGTAGATATATTATCTTAAATAAAATAAAATAACATCTTGTGTCTCTCATTGTCAGTACATATAATTTCATTATATTTTTTGTGCTGTTTATTTATTCAGGTTACTATCTGTTATGACTGTTGTTGCCCTTTTATCTAATAAAGCCGGATATTTTAAGTGCGATCTGTTCCATTATTAGTCATTTCTCTCCCGCTCTCATGTGATTTCCATATTACCAGCAGCTGGGAGTAAAGTTTACTGAGGAGGTCGATGAACCATCATCAATCTATTGTGCTGAGTTACTGTGTCCTCCAATGAACTGTCACCGCTCCCAAAATGCATGGCAATAAACGTCACCGCCATCACCCACATGGTGGAGATGTATTGTGTGTCAGGCGCTGACTAACAGATTTGGACAAGTAAATGTGAGCAGCTACCCTGAGATTTATGGAGGAGCCGGTGCAGATGTATAATTAAAACATCAAGTCATTGTTGGCCCGGCTACCAGAAGAGAACTTAATCCGGCCCCGGGTGGCACCAGGAGACCCGAGTCCCATCAGGAGATCAGCTGGAATCACTGCCGCTGCAGGATCAGATGTTTTATCGGATGAATGTCTGTGGATATAAGAGTCTAATACAAAATATTGGAAAACAGAGACACCACAGCCTCCTATCATTGTATTCCTGAGAAAAGCTGAAGAATACGAAAAGAAATGTCCCATGATTCATCAATAATTCTTCAAATTGTTGTGGCATTAACCCCTTAAGGACGCAGCCTTTTTTTGCACATCTGACCACTGTCACTTTATATATTAATAACTCTCGGATGCTTTTACCTTTCATTCTGATTCCGAGATTGTTTGCATCATAAAGTTGAGATGTTTTTACTTTTTGAAGACATTAGATGGCTACAAAGTTCAGCAGCAATTTTCACATTTTTTCCCGAAAATTTCAAAATCAGAATTTTTCAGCGACCAGTTGAGTTTGAAGTGGATTTTAGGGGCTTTCATGTAAGAAATACCCCAAAAATTACCCCATTGTAAAGACAGCACCCCTCAAAATATTGAAAATGACATTCAGAAAGTTTGTTAACCCCCTTAGGTGTTTCACAGGAAAGTGAAAATTCTAAATCTTAAAGGAGTAGTCCAGTGGTGATTCAGTGGTGAGCAACTTATCCCCTATCCTAAGGATAGGGGATAAGTTGCAGATCGCGGGGGGTCCGACCGCTGGGGCCCCCTGCGATCTCCTGTACGGAGCCCCGACAGCCCGCGGGAAGGGGGCGTGTCGACCTCCGCACGAGGCGGCGGCCGACACGCCCCCTCAATACAACTCTATGGCAGAGCCGAAGCGCTGCCTTCGGCAATCTCCGGCTCTGCCATAGAGATGTATTGAGGGGGCGTGTCGGCCGCCGCCTCGTGCGGGGGTCGACACCCGCTATCTCGGCGGAGAGCCGGGGCCCCGTACAGAGAGATTGCAGGGGGCCCCAGCGGTCGGACCCCCCGCGATCTCAAACTTATCCCCTATCCTTAGGATAGGGGATAAGTTTTTCACCACTGGACTACCCCTTTAAGTTTTTTACACTTGCATGTTCTTGTTGAGCCATTTTTTTTATTTTTACAAGGGGTAAAAGGAGAGAAATCCCCCCAAAAGTTGTAACCCCATTTCTCTCCAGTAAGGAAATACTAGAGGGCTCAGAAGGGAAGTAGTGACAAAGTTACTGTTCTAAACACACATGGCCTTCAATTCTGGACACATTTTCTTTCCAAAATCCCAATGTTGTTCCTTCCCTGTTGAGCAATGTAGTGCGCCCGCAGAGCACTTTACATCCACATATGGGGTATGTTCCTTGTGAACATGAAAAATTTAGGGTAACACCAGCATTTTAGTAAAAAAAAATAAATGATTTTAATTTTCTCATCCAATTTAACGAAAATTTGTCAAACACCTGTGGGGTGTTAAGGCTCACTATACCTCATGTTACATTCTGTGAGGGGTGTTTTTTCCAAAATGGGGTCACATGTGGGTATTTATTTTTTTGCGTTTATGTCAGAACCGCTGTAAAATCAGCCACCCCTGTGTAAATCCCCAATTTAGGCCTCAACTGTACATAGTGCACTCTCACTCCTGAGCCTTGTTGTGTGCCCGCAGAGCATTTTACGCCCACATATGGGGTATTTCCGTACTCAGGAGAAGTTGTGTTAAAAATTTTGGGGGTCTTTTTTCCCTTTTTCCTCTTGTGAAAATGAAAAATATGGGGCAACACCAGCATGTTCGTGTAATTTTTTTAGTTTTTTTTACACTAACAGGCTGGTGTAGCCCCCAACTTTTCCTTTCCATATATGGCAAAAGGAAAAAAAAAGCCCCCCAAAATTTGTAAAGCAATTGCTCCTGAGTACGGAAATACCCCATATGTGTCCCTAAACTGTTTTCTTGAAATACGACTGGGCCTTAAAGTGAGAGAGCGCCATGCGCATTTGAGGACTAAATTAGGGATTTGCATAGGGGTGGACTCAGATGCAAGTGTTACAATTGGCTCCGCTGGGAGTTGTAGTTTTGCAATATCTGGAGGGATAGAGTTTAGTGACTACTGTATAGTGGTCTCCAAACTGTCACCCTGCAAATGTTGCTAGGCAAATACAAATAGGATCGCCACACGCAGCGCAAGCTGGAGGATTGCCACCCATCACTGCCCGGTAAGGGACCTCCACCGCCGCTCACATCACTGTCCCCCACTATGCTTGGACTACCGTAGGTGGGCATCGCAGGGAAACCAAATTTAACCCCCCCCAATCTGCTATTGGTCGGTCACTTCTGACTGACCAATAGCAGTTAGAGGAGGAGTGGCACCCCTGACACCTCACTCCTATCCCTTCAGGGGGATCGGGGTGTTTTGGATGACCCGGAATCGCCGCAGATCCCCTGTCTGAATTGACCAGCCATTTCCAGCGATTGCCAACATGGGGCGGTCTTAGGACGCCCCTCGGCGATGTGCCGGAATGCCTACTAAATGATTTGATTTGAAATTCCCACGGGTGTACCTGTACGCCCTGCGTCCTGAAGAGGTTAACGACTATAGGTGGAGTCAAAATAAAGACCAGACTATAACAATGTAGAGACCAGATAGTAACAATGTATAGACCAGACTGTAATAATGTATATACCAGGCTGTAACAATGTATAGACCAGACTGTAACAATGTATAGACCAGACTGTAATAATGTATATACCAGGCTGTAACAATGTATAGACCAGACTGTAATAATGTATATACCAGGCTGTAACAATGTATAGACCAGACTGTAACAATGTATAGACCAGACTGTAATAATGTATAGACCAGACTGTAACAATGTAGAGACCAGACTGTAACAATGTATAGACCAGACTGTAATAATGTATATACCAGGCTGTAACAATGTATAGACCAGACTGTAACAATGTATAGACCAGACTGTAATAATGTATATACCAGGCTGTAACAATGTATAGACCAGACTGTAATAATGTATATGCCAGGCTGTAACAATGTATAGACCAGACTGTAACAATGTATAGACCAGACTGTAACAATGTATAGACCAGACTGTAATAATGTATAGATAAGACTGTAACAATGTAGAGACCAGACTGTAACAATGTATAGACCAGACTGTAATAAAGTATAGACCAGATAGTAACAATGTATAGATAAGGCTGTAACAATGTATAGACCAGATAGTAACAATGTAGAGACCAGACTGTAATAAAGTATAGACCAGATAGTAACAATGTATAGACCAGATAGTAACAATGTATAGACCAGATAGTAACAATGTATAGACCAGACTGTAATAAAGTATAGACCAGATAGTAACAATGTATAGATAAGGCTGTAACAATGTAGAGACCAGACTGTAACAATGTATAGACCAGACTGTAATAATGTATATACCAGGCTGTAACAATGTATAGACCAGACTGTAATAATGTACATACCAGGCTGTAACAATGTATAGACCAGACTGTAACAATGTATAGACCAGATAGTAACAATGTATAGACCAGACTGTAACAATGTATAGACCAGACTGTAATAATGTATAGATAAGACTGTAACAATGTAGAGACCAGACTGTAACAATGTATAGACCAGACTGTAATAAAGTATAGACCAGATAGTAACAATGTATAGACCAGATAGTAACAATGTATAGACCAGACTGTAATAATGTATAGACCAGACTGTAATAAAGTATAGACCAGACTGTGATAATGTATAGACCAGACTGTAATAAAGTATAGACCAGACTGTGATAATGTATAGACCAGACTGTGATAATGTATAGACCAGACTGTGATAATGTATAGACCAGACTGTGATAATGTATAGACCAGACTGTAATAAAGTATAGACCAGACTGTGATAATGTATAGACCAGACTGTAACAATGTATAGACCAGACTGTAACAATGTATAGACCAGACTGTAATAAAGTATAGACCAGACTGTAACAATGTATAGACCAGACTGTAATAATGTATAGACCAGACTTTAACAATGTATAGATAAGACTGTAACAATGTATAGACCAGACTGTAACAATGTATAGACCAGACTGTAACAATGTATAGATAAGACTGTAACAATGTATAGACCAGACTGTAACAATGTATAGATAAGACTGTAACAATGTATAGACCAGACTGTAACAATGTATAGACCAGACTGTAACAATGTAGAGACCAGACTGTAACAATGTATAGATAAGGCTGTAACAATGTATAGATAAGGCTGTAACAATGTATAGACCAGACTGTAATATCCTGAAATATTTTTACATTTCATAGACTCAGGTTAAACAGTCTTAAGGGGCCGCTCCTCCTCCAGCGCCATTTCCATTCTGTCCGCGGATTTCTCTGCGGTGTTTATTTTCCTCTCGCGCCGTCTCCATTATTTATGCTTAATTTCTCCTCCTGAATCTTCTCTATACAAAATGCATTAAATAAATGAAATAAAAGAGAGAATAGAAGGTGATCATAAAGGTGACAGATGACAGCGCCGGCCTCGCCTGCCGCGCTCCGATATAATTATAACCGTCTAAGTCGCGCTTTGTGTATTTGTCAAATTAATTCCCAGTTTTTTCATATCAGTAGACGACGGCGTTCACCGTGTAGAGGCGGTCATCATTATGTTCGGCGTGACAGGACCGGGCCGGTTATGGATCGGCGCCACAGTCTGCAGGAGACTTCTTTAGGCCTCTGTTTATCTTTCTGGATCCAGCCAAATAAATCGTTTTCCACCAGAGTACCCCTTTAATTATCTCTATCTCCACACTCGGTATTTTCGTAGTCAGTGACCTCGGCAGATCAGGACATCACACATGAACTTTTAGACACCATCAGTATCCGCGCCATTTATAGGACGGTATTCGGGTTTATCTGCAGAATCCTGGAGGTTGTCGCAGCGCAGTAATGTTCCTCACCCTCCGTGGGCTTAATGCAGCGCGATCTTATTAGTCACCACTTTAATGACGGCGCCATTAAAAGGCTGAGTGGTCATGAGGTGTTTATGGCCCATCAGAGCTCCAGAGCAGCGCTCACCCCGGGCCACCATCTTTGTGCCAAGACCGTGTCTATATTGGCAATTACCCATAATGTCTCCTTTATTAGCGACAATCGCACAAAGGAGTTCAAACCGCAGAGCCGCCCGCAGCGCCGATCTGTCACAGGTCATCTCTAGGGTCGTCACCTTTCTTACCGGCCATGCTAATTTGCATAATTAATTATATATGCATGACATCACAGCATACACATATTTTGTCCTATTCTGACCCCTATAACATTTTTTATTTCTCCTCATACGGGGCCTGTATGAGGCTCATTTTTTGCGCCCCGATCTGTAGTTTTTAACAGGATCATTTTTTTTTGTGACTTTTTGATCGTTTTCTTTTTTTTTTTATTAAATTCGGGAATTGCAGTTAGTTACTAACTACAACTCCCAGCATGCCCTGATACAGCCTGTGGCTCAGCAACTGCCTCAAACAAAAACTACAACTCCCAGCATGTTGGACTATAAAGCAGTATATAGTATAGGCAAGCGTTTCCCAACTAGGGGTGCCTCCAGCTGTTGCAAAACTACAACTCCCAGCATGTTGGACCATATAGTAGTATATAGTATAGGTCAATGTTTCCCAACCAGGGGTGCCCCCAGCTGTTGCAAAACTACACCTCCCAGCATGTTGGACTATATAGTAGCATATAGTATAGGTCAGTGTTTCCCAACCAGGGGTGCCTCCAGCTGTTGCAAAACTACAACTCCCAGCATGTTGGACCATATAGTAGTATATAGTATAGGTCAGTGTTTACCAACCAGTGTGCCTCCAGCTGTTGCAAAACTACAACTCCCAGCATGTTGGACTATACAGTAGCATATAGTATAGGTCAGTGTTTCCCAACCAGGGGTGCCTCCAGCTGTTGCAAAACTACAACTCCCAACATGGTTACTATATAGTAGTATATAGTATAGGTCAGTGTTTCTCAACCAGGGGTGCCTCCAGCTGTTGCAAAACTACAACTCCCAGCAAGTTGGACTATATATAGTATATAGTATAGGTCAGTGTTTCCCAACCAGGGGTGGCTCCAGCTGATGCAAAACTACAACTCCCAGCATGTTGGACTATATAGTAGAATATAGTATAGGTCAGTGTTTCCCAACCAGGGGTGCCTCCAGATGTTGCAAAACTACAACTCCCAGCATGCTCGGACAGCTGTTGGCTGTCCGGGCATGCTGGTAGTTGTAGTTATGCAACATCTGGAGGCGCTCTGGTTGGGAAACACTGGTATAGTTTATAGTGCACAATTGGAGGATTGCTTGGATAAATACCAGCCATTGCATTTCCAGTATTTTATTTTGGCTGGGTGGCCAAAATACCGGCTGTGCCAGTAAAATACAGGTCAGGTGGCATCCCTAGTCATCTCTAGGGCGGCGAAAGGTCACACAGTGTCAAATAAAAATAAAACTAGTAAAACTGGTACAAAAAGCAACAATTTCTTAATCTAATAAATAATCTCCCATTCTGTGATCTCCGATCTCTCCTGACTTCTCCTCACATCCTGATCTTGGCCCCTGCCTTTTAAAAGCACCTGCCCTTTGATCCTTTCACGGATTGGAACCTCTGATGGGTGATGCCGGCCCCATTCAGCTGCCGGAGGTCCCTTACCTCAGGTATTGTGTTGTGTTATTATTTTTATATATCCAGAAAGTTAAATTACTTCTATTAAAAAATCTTAATCCTTCTAATAATTATCAGCTGCTGAAGTTGAGTTGCTCTTTTCTGTCTGGCAACAGTGCTCTCTGCTGACGTCTCTGCTTGTCTCGGGAACTGCACAGAGTAGAAGAGGTTTGCTATGGGGATTTAGACAGAAAAGAACAACTCAACTTCAGCAGCTCATAAGTACTGAAAGGATTAAGATTTTTTAATAGAAGTAATTTACAAATCTGTTTAACTTTCTAGAGCCAGTTGATATATATATATATATATATATATATATATATATATATATATATATATATATATATAAATAGTTTTTTTTCCTGGATAACCCCTTTAACATATGCAAGGTTTTTACAAACTTTTTGTTTTCTTTATAACGAGAAGTGCCCGTTTTTTTTTGCTTGAGCCTTCGCCCCCCAAAATGTCTGTGCACGTCCCTTCCCACAGACAAAAATGAAAACGATATACCCATACCCATTAACCCCTCCAGTATCTGGACACAATTATTTCCTTTCACACCTCAGTATAAGACCCCCCCCCCCCAGTATACAGAACTGTTCTGTGTCCATAGCAACATGATCCAGCGCGGCTCCAGGAAAATGCTTAAGAAATTCATATTAGTAATTTTTAAGGCAATTTGCAGAAATATATGTGCATAATTTCAGGGTCCCGGCTCTTTTGAAGAGGACGGAATTAAGGGGCCGAGCGGGAAAAAAAAAACGAAGAAACCGCGAGCGGAGATGTCTCTGAGCTCCTGGACCTTCATGTCTGGATGCGGGGATGAGGAGACACTTCTTACTAAGCCACTTGGGCTGGAAAAGGAGAAAAATTAAAAAAATGAGCCCAAAAAATGATGCAATCGTATGTTAGCCGAAAGTCAATAGGAATTCATGCCACATTTTCTTATCTTATTGTTTTAACTCTTTGGCGTTTTTTGAAAAAAGAAAAAAAAATGCTATTCCCAGAGTGCGCTGTATACAGCTATATTGATATAGATATAATTGATATTGATATTGATATATGTATAATTGAGCTATATTTCCTCCCATAGACTTTAGACTTTTATATTTTATTTTTATAACATGTATGTGAAGGTTTTTATGCTTTGTTGCTTTTTTAAAAAAAAAAAAGTTATTTGCATCTTTTCCCCTATTTTTAAATAGAAAAAAAAAATGCAGGGGATAAAGCAGCATGTAACTAACACCTATACTGAAACACACTATTTAAAAAAAAAAAATAAATAAATAAACTGCTGGAAAAATAAACCAAAAGTTGTATCTATTAATCTCTTAAAGGGGTGTTCCAGGCAAAAACTTTTTTTTATATATCAACTGGTATTTTATATATCAACAGATTTGTAAATGACTTCTATTAAAAAATCTTAATCCTTCCAATAGTTAGTAGCTTCTGAAGTTTTCTGTCTAACTGCTCAATGATGATGTCACGTCCCGGGAGCTGTGCATGATGGGAAAATATCCCCATAGGAACTGCACAGCTCCTGGGACACGAGTCATCAAAGCAGTTAGACAGAAAACAGCAACTCAACTTCAGAAGCTAATAACTATTGGAAGGATGAAGATTTTTTAATAGAAGTAATTTACAAATCTGTTTACCTTACCGGAGGCAGTTGATATATAAAAAAAGTTTGGGCCTGGAATACCCCTTTAAGGACATGCACTGTAAGGGTGCGTTCACACTGCAGAATCTCCGTTCGCTGAATTCAGTGAGCGGAGATTCCATCTGGCGGTCGCCGCCGAAAACACTTTGGCGCTAGGGCCGCGGGGCACTGAGCTGTCACCATTGACGGCTATGCAGTGCTCGCAGAATCCACGCAAAGAATGAACGTGTTCTTTATTTGTGCAGAACAGTTTGCGGAGACGCGTTCACACTGATGTTAAGTTCACACCGCAGAATTCCGCTCGCGTAATTCTGCCCGTGGAATTCCGCGGGAATTCCGTAGTGTGAACGTACCCTTAATGAGTAACTTTGCGCACAGCGCTGGCAATGAAGAGAGCGCAGAGCTATGCGCACTTCATAGCAGATGTGTTGCGGCTCCTATCAGCGATCATGATGATGTCCACCATTAACCATATTGATGCCATGATCAATGCTAATCATGGCATCTTTAGTTAAAATGGAGATGTCAGTGGGTTCGGGTGGGCTCGGCGGACCCCAGCAGTGCAATTGCAGGGGTCCGTTGTGCATAAATGGCCGCCTGAGGTCTCTTACCAGCCTCTGGTGTGCAGGATGGCCGATCTACCTGTGCAGTCTACAGAGTCAAGAAAACGACTAAACAGCACATGGGAATCTTATGAGTGCATATAATATAATAGTCCGCTATGGGAGCTTAAAAAGTGTAAAATAAAAATAAATAAAAATCTTAAATATAAAATTAACTCATTCCCTTCTCACAAAAAAAAAAAAAAACACAAACATTTTTGGTATCACTGCATGCAGAAACATCCGACCTATTAAAGGGGCACTGCAGTGGAATTTTTTCTTTTATTTTTAATCAACTGATGCCAGAAAGTTAAACAGATTTGTAAAGGATTTGTATTAAAAAAATCTTTACCCTTCCAGTACAGCTGTATGCTACAGAGGAAATTCTGTTCTTTTTTAATTTCTTTTTTCGTCTTGTCCACAGTGATCTCTGCTGACACCTCTGTCCGTGTCAGGAACTGTCCAGAGCAGCATAGGTTTGCTATGGGGATTTTCTCCTGCTCTGGACAGTTCCTGATACGGACATCAGGTGCCAGCAGAGAGCACTGTGAACAAGACAAAAAAGAAATTCAAAAAGAAAAGAATTTCCTCTGTAGTATACAGCTGCTAATAGGTACTGGAAGGTTAAAGATTTTTAAATAGAAGTCATTTACAAATCTGTTTAATTTTCTGGCACCAGTTGATTTAAAAAAAAAAAAAAAAAAAAGTTTTCCACCGGAGTACCCCTTTAAAATAAAATGTTTATGATCCACAGGGTGAAAGGTGTAAAATACTAAATGACAGAATTGGTCATCTTTGGTCTCATATGTCGGAAATTTTTTTTATAAAAATGATCAAAAAGTCTCATCAAAGCACAAAAACTGACCCTCATAGAGCCCATATACTGAAAAAAATATTAAAGGGGTCAGAAGAGGACATTTATTTACAAACTGTTTTTGTGAAAAAAAGGTTTGGTGATCTGACCAATAGCCATCATTAACCCCTTAAGGGCAGTGGTAACAAGCGAACATGGCACTTAAGAGCCACAATCACTGTCCCTCTGCCTGATGGGCACCCCCACAAGATGTCTGCGGGGGTCTGATTGGTTTCTATGCTCGTTGAAGGTTCCCTCGCCTGCTTTGTATTGGTTTCGGGGCTATGCTGGGGCAGACTCTATCAGTAGATCCCAGATAACACTGAGTAATGCTATGCAATAGCAAAGTATTATTCAGTATTAGCAATTTCATGATTGCTTATAATGGTCCTCTAGGGGGGCTTAAAAAGTGTAAGTAAAATAATAAGCCTCATAGGTTTTTTTCCCCCTTCCTCTAGATCAACACAGTAGGGTCACAGGTTAAACCTGAAGGACTTTTGTTTATTATCTTATAAACTATGAAACTATTGTGGTGACCACGGGGTGTTGCAGTGGATGTAGCAGAGTCTGGTGGTATTAACCCCGGGGGCAAGATGTTGTTAACCCCTTAGTGTTTGTGACGCCAGGTTGTGGTTGTTTTGGTATAGGGCACCGCCGACAACCAACCCCAAAACGGCATGCAATGAAGGAATGTCCACAGCAAGGGTTTTAAAGTACCTGGAACTTTTACTTGTAATATGGAGGAAACAGTCTTTAGGGTATGTTCACACTACAGAGATTCAGACTGGCAGCTGGCGGCGGCGGAAGGACCGCACGGCACTCCGCCATCACCATTGACGGCTATGCAGTGCTCGCGGACTTCCGCGCAAAGAATGAACATGTTCTTTCTTTGTGCAGAACAATTTCAGCGGCGGAATTGTCCGCCGCTGAAATTCTGCAGTGTGAACGGGTCTCGCGGAGACCAATTCACACTAATGTTAAGTTCACACTACGGAATTCCGCGGGGAATTCCGTAGTGTGAACCTGCCCTTACAGTTATGCAGTTTCCTCAGAGGCAACCGGAACACAGGGAACCTCGCAGGCTTGCTGGGACTTGTAGTTATGGTGAAAATGCAGCAGGCCACTGTGCTACTAATATATTCTTTAGCTGAGTAGTAGTCGCTTGATTTGCAGAGATATTTGTAGTGGCTGCTGGACTTTAGGCTTTGGCCTAGATGAGATGAATTTGCAGTATACAGGACTTTGTTCTTGCTTCTAGGTCCAGGTCTCAAGAGACTACAGCCCCTTATATACTAGGGGGCTGGACTAAAGCCCATTGGTAGCTGGTTGCCTGGGGTACCTGTGCCCTTGGAACTCTGGGTATGTCATGTGACTGCAGGTCACATGACCAACACTCTATACACTTTGTACAACTTTATACATATGAACAACCACATTAAAAGAACACAATAAATACACATGGCATTTATACAGTACACGTAATATAACGTAACCTGGGGAAAGCCCTGCAGGAGAGCCCTATGGACCTAAGGGACTCTTCCTGAGGGGAATTAAGGATATAAGGATGGTACAGAACTAGGTTCGGTACCGGGACACCACAAAATGAAATAATCTCCTTCTCGGATAAAACCCCTTTGCAATTTTTCAAAATAAAAAATGTAAAAAAAGCTTAAGCGTAAATGTAAAAAACATAGCAGATTTTTTATTTTTTTTTGTCACATCTTACATAAATAAGTAGCCTTCAAACAGCCCCATATATGGAAAAATAAAAAAGTTATACTGGTCGGAACAGGGACATTTTTTATTTTTATTTTATTTATTTTGTCAAAATTATTATTTTTTTAATTAGTACAATAATTGAAAAGCATGTAGCAGTGAGTATCATTTTTATCGTATTGATGCACAGAATATAGAGAACATGGCTGTTTTATCGCAAATTGAACTGCGTAAAAATTGTATTTTAAAATGTTTTCCCAATTTTTTAAAAAACAGTATTGTATTTTGTTTTACCTTTTATGGTAAAATGGAAAATTACAATTGGTTGCACAAAACACAAACCCTTATATGGCCCTGTGGATGGGGAAATTAAAGGGTTAGGATAAGTTTCCACTTGGTTTTTTTTCTGACAGTTTTTGGAAAACTGCTACTGTAGTTTTTGAGCCAAAGCCAGAAGTGGATTCAAAAGGAATAGGAAATATAAAGGACTTACACTTCTCCTCCCTAATGGATCCACTTCTGACTTTGGCTCAAAAGCTGCAGTGGCAGATATCCAAAAACTGCCAGAAAAAAAACCAAGTGGAAACTTAGCCTTTTGGAGGAAAAAACAAAAATGCTAACATTAACATTGGCTTCCCCAACCAGGGTGCCCCCAACTGGTGCCCATGTTGGAAAATATTGGCTTAAGGGGTTATAAAAACAGAGCTGATTTCTTCCAAAGCCAGCGCCACCCCTGTCCTCAGGTTGTATGCAGTATTACAACTTCATTCACTTCTATGAAACAGAGCTGCAATACCACACACAGCCTGAGGACAGTGGTGGCGCTGTTTTTGGTAGAAATCAGCTCTGTTTTATTAATCCAGGATAGACCCCTTCATCATTGACCTTTATGTTGACCAATCATTGATTCTTTAGAGGAATTATCTAATTTATCTGGAAACATTAGAATATTTGGTATCAAAGACAACTTTAATGGTTATAAAAAAACACAATATTTAGCAAAAAATAAAATAAAAAACATAAAAATAAATAGGTAAATAAATAATCAAACATAAATAAATAATGAATTAATTAATTAATAAATAGGTAAATAAATAAAATCATATATCATAAAAAATTATAAAAATTTGAATAAACATTTACACATTTTGTAAAGAATGACAAATTCTTCTGTTTAGTCCAGATAATTCTTCTCTTTTTGGAGGCTCAGTTCCTCTTCTTACGATTTTTTTTGAAAGGAAGTAATGGAAGATCATGTGATGGAGGGGGGGGGGACCTGATATCTTCATTTATGACTAAACTTCTCTAATTTGTTGGGAAGGACGTGACCTTTTTCATGTAAGTAAAGGGCAGATTTTCCGTCGTCTTGCACATGTCTCATCTCATCAGAAGGTCTCGCAGATGGAATGACATTTCCTGTTTCTTCTCCTTCGCTGCCGTTTCCTTCCGTCTGTTCCGGCACTTCGCTGGATAGAGACATTAAAGGAACCGTTTCCTCCTCCAAAAAGCAATTAGAGGCTCCGCCATAGAAAAACAATGGCGCTGAGGCTCGGTGACAATAAAGGAAGGTTGTCCGGTGTCTTCAGGATCTCGGAGGGATAATTATACTCGACGGTGGCTGCCGGAGAGTCGCTTGGGGATTGAGGTTGAAAGAAAAGACACTTAGTCCACAGAAACTCCTCCACTACTGCAAGTCCCAGGGAGTCGACTAGAAAAGAAGAGTTTTCAATAAGATTGTTGAAGGATTTCAGATATTAATAGCTGCAGCTGGATGATAAATCGGGGGAGTTGCTACAGATGGAGCAAAATGTAGTACAGGAGCCATTTACTCTTCTCTATCAGTTCTCCTTATGGAGATCCAGCTGGCGCAATGCTACCTGGGAGAATATATGCAAATTAGCAGTCATTGAGGAGGGAAAAGACTGTCTCTTTAGTGCCATCTATAGGTAGCTACCCTCTAGTGGTCAGGACAAGACAGTCCTACAGAGGATGAAGCATGGGAGTCACGCCACGCCCCCTCCATTCATGTCTATGGGAGAGGACATGACGGCCGTCACGCCCCCTCCCATAGACATGAACGGAGGGGGTGTGGCGTGAAATCATGTCCCCAGACCCGGAAACCCAGAGGTTTCCGAAACTAAAGATGCAGTCCCCGCATGTAATGCGGGTGCTGCAGGGAGATCGCGAGGGGTCTCAGCAGCGGGACCCCCATGATCAGACACCTTATCCCTTATCCTTTGGATAGGGGATAAAATGTTTTTGCCCGGAATACCCTTTTAACCAAAAGATAGGGGATAAGATGTCTGATCGTGGGGGTCCTACCACTGGGACCCCAGTGATCTCCACGCAGCACCAGGCATTCTGTGTCAGGTGCTGCTGCAGTCTCTGAAATGCTGGGTTTCCAAGATGGAGACGTGGCATCACACCACGCACTTTCCCTTCATGTTTATGGAAGAGGGCTTGACAGAATGCCAGATGCTGTACAGAGATTGCGGGGGGGCCCAGCGGCAGGACATCTTATCCCCTATCCTTTGGATAGGGGATATGTCTAAGGGCAGAATACCCCTTCCATTCCATTTGGATACTGGTCTGTGACAGATTGTTTTTCCAACCTTAGACATCTTATCCAAAGGATAGGGCATAAGATGTCTGATCACAGGGTCACAGGGGTCTGATGGGACCCCCGGTGATCTCCGCGCAGCATCTGGCATTCTGTCAAGCCCCCTTCCATGGACATGAAGGGAGGGGGCATGGCATGACGACAAAAGGGGGTGTGGTATGATGTCACTACTCCATCTCGCAACTTGACCCCTGACTGTAATGTTTCCCATTGCCGGCAACAAAGAAACGGTGCGACAGCTGTTTCGTACGCATGCGCATACTTCTTATGCGCATTTGTACGAAACAGCTGTCGCATCATTTCTTCTAATGTTGTCTGGTGTCCTAGCCTCCTGAATTGGCAAGCCATGTACCACACTTTTTCTTTTCAGATTATTTTTGAATAAAGAAGATTTACATGCAAGAAAATTCGGGGTGATTACTACCAGTCATCTTTTTGATGTTTAGGTGTAGAAGAACACTTAAATGGGCACTGTCAGATATAAAAACTTGGCAAAACAATAGTTTTCTAAAATACTTCTTTAAAAAATGATCACATTTTAAAGAAAATTGCCTTTGAAAATCCCACCACTAGGGGTCCCATACCTCCTGGGACACGGATGAGTGCCACAGCAGCATGAGGGTGTCCAGGGGTCATGGACACGAGATGGCTGATTGACAAGGCTGCAGGAGGAACACAGCCAGAGCAACGCTGCCAAACATCTGCCTCCAGCTGTTGCAAAACTACAACTCCAAACATGCCTGGACAGTCAAAGGATGTCTGGGCATGCTGTGAGTTGTAGTTCTGCAAAAGCTGTAGGCACAAAGCTGAAGGCAATGCTGCTATTAAAACGAGTTATCCAAACAGTGTACCTTCAACTATTCCAAAACTACAAGTCCCAGCATTGCAGGACCTGCAAAGGATGATACACATGAATGACATAGGAAGATCTAAGTTATACACTCACCATATTATCTTTGGTGGTAGAGTACAGGTAATCTCCAATAATCATTGTGTGTGTGTACACAGTATAAAACCAGAGAGGAATGGGTTACAGAGCAGGGCTGCCAGGCTTCCCAGAGCAGTGAGTCAGCAGAATGAAGGGGGAGGAGTCATCACAGTGCAGGCAAGAGAAGGACACACCCCCTCCCTTTGACAAGATGGAAATGACATTGAGCAGCTGTATTTCATTTTTTAGAGAAATATCGGTGATCGAGATATAAAATTACATGTACGTGATCAGGATGAGGTACTGAGTAACAGTTTAGTTTTTTGTGGGATCTGACAGGTACGCTTTAAGAACAATGCATTGGGCCACAGCACCGGGAAGTTAAGTTCACTGGAGATAAGGTGCCCGGAAAATTGTCGCTCAATCAATCACTGGCCACAGCAGTATCTTGGGCCCCAGCGCCAAGTTACAGCACAATGGCAGCTTTACTGAGTCAGACAGATGTAACAGTCTCTATAGCTTGGCTAGGCCCAAGGAGGTGACCAGTGACTTCAGAGACCACAGGGCTTGCTGGGACTTGTAGTGGACTTGGACAGTTTGATGCAGGGCCACGCTGACTTGATACAGAATACTTGACTGACTTCACTAGACTGACTTTACCCTGTTTGTAGCTTTCCAGGCTTTGACTGGACCCGTGGCTGTGTGGTAGACTTTAGGCCTCTTTAGGACTCGAGACTCTCTCTCCAGACTGGACCTCACGACAACTCCGCACTAAAGAGACTGAGGAAGCTCCACCCAGAGCCAGGGCCAGATTAAGGCTGCTTGGAGGACGGAGCACTTTAGTATGATGGGGCCCCCTTCCCCGAAAATAAACCAATGCCAACTCAGGCACATCCCTAAACCTCAACCTTTCTGTGCCTGTTTTCAATGATGACAATTAACAAGCCTTCACATTGGTCTGGGCATTTCAGACTATTCAGCCCATTTTTGGGTGGGGGTCCATCTGCTGGGACCCCCATTAATTACCTCAGTTCCAGTGGCTTTCCACCTACTGAAAATCTACAACTCCCGTAATGTCTTGAGAGCCTTAGGCATCATAGAAGTTGTAGTTTTGCAACAGTTGTAAAGCCACAGATTGGGGAACAGGTACAGGTTCACTCATGATCATCTAGTCAGACAGAATACACAATGATATAATGGCTCACAGGTGACGTCTTCTCTGTTGTCCTCCATTTTCTCCTTCAACCAGTCCAGATGGGGTGGCAGCCCAGACGTCAGCAGATCCTTATCCTGTATATGAAAAAATAATCAATATGAGCTTGTTAGACACTGTGCCCCCTGAATATAACCCCTCCAAACACTCAGCCCCTGAAAATAATGCCACACACTGTTTCTTCTCAGTTTGGCTGAATCCCACCCTCTACTGTCCTCCTCCAGACCCCTTTATTCCCTCCTCCAGACCCCGTCTTCTGCTCCCTGACCCCTCAGTCACCCCAGACCCTTCAGTCACCTGAAATGCCTTAGTCCTCTTCCAGACCCTGATGTACCCTCCTCCTCAGTCACCCCCAGACCCCCCAGTCCTCCTACAGATCCCTCTGTCACCCCCAGTCCTCCTCAAGACCCCTCTTTCCCCTCCTCCACCTACCCCTCAGTCACCCCCAGGCTTCTCAATCCCCCTACAGATCTTCAGTCACCCCTAGACCCCTACGTAATCACCCATCCTCCTCCAGACCCCTCTCTTCCCTCCTTCTCCAACCCCTCAGTCCTCTTCCAGAGATCCTTATCACCCCCTGTACCTTTCTCCAGACCCCTTTGTCCTTTTTATTTAGACTCTGTCCCCACATACTGTTTCCTGGGTCCTGTCCCTGTACTATTCCATCACTGTGTATTATCTCTGTACTGTGACATCACTGTGTATTATCCCTGTACTATTCCATCACTGTGTATTATCCCTGTACTGTGACGTCACTGTGTATATTATCCCTGTACTGTGACATCACTGTGTATTATCCCTGTACTGTGACATCACTATGTATTATCCCTGTACTGTGACATCACTGTGTGTATTATCCCTGTACTGTGACATCACTGTGTGTATTATCCCTGTACTGTGACATCACTGTGTGTATTATTATCCCTGTACTGTGACATCACTGTGTATTATCCCTGTACTGTGACATCACTGTGTATTATCCCTGTACTGTGACATCACTGTGTATTATCCCTGTACTGTGACATCACTGTGTGTATTATCCCTGTACTGTGACATCACTGTGTGTATTATTATCCCTGTACTGTGACATCACTGTGTATTATCCCTGTACTGTGACATCATTGTGTATTATCCCTGTACTGTGACATCACTGTGTAATATCCCTGTACTGTGACATCAATGTGTACTATCCCTGTACTGTGACATCACTGTGTATTATCCCTGTACTGTGACATCACTGTGTATTATCCCTGAACGGTGACGTCACTGTGTATTATCCCTGTACTGTGACATCACTGTGTATTATACCTGTACTGTGACATCACTGTGTATTATACCTGTACTGTGACATCACTGTGTATTATACCTGTACTGTGACATCACTGTGTATTATCCCTGTACTGTGACATCACTGTGTATTATCCCTGTACTGTGACATCACTATGTATTATCCCTGTACTGTGACATCACTGTGTATTATCTCTGTACTGTGACATCACTGTGTATTATCCCTGTACTGTGACATCACTGTGTATTATCTCTGTACTGTGACATCACTGTGTATTATCCGTGTACTGTGACATCACTGTTTAATATCCCTGTACTGTGACATCACTGTGTATTATCTCTGTACTGTGACATCACTGTGTATTATCCCTGTACTGTGACATCACTGTATATTATCCCTGTACTGTGACATCACTGTGTGTATTATCCCTGTTCTGTGACATCACTGTGTATTATCCCTGTACTGTGACATCACTGTGTATTATCCCTGTACTGTGACATCACTGTGTATTATTCCTGTACTGTGACATCACTGTGTGTATTATCCCTGTTCTGTGACATCATTGTGTATTATCCCTGTACTGTGACATCACTGTGTAATATCCCTGTACTGTGACATCAATGTGTACTATCCCTGTACTGTGACATCACTGTGTATTATCCCTGTACTGTGACATCACTGTGTATTATCCCTGAACGGTGACGTCACTGTGTATTATCCCTGTACTGTGACATCACTGTGTATTATCCCTGTACTGTGACATCACTGTGTATTATCCCTGTACTGTGACATCACTATGTATTATCCCTGTACTGTGACATCACTGTGTATTATCTCTGTACTGTGACATCACTGTGTATTATCCCTGTACTGTGACATCACTGTGTATTATCTCTGTACTGTGACATCACTGTGTATTATCCGTGTACTGTGACATCACTGTTTAATATCCCTGTACTGTGACATCACTGTGTATTATCTCTGTACTGTGACATCACTGTGTATTATCCCTGTACTGTGACATCACTGTATATTATCCCTGTACTGTGACATCACTGTGTGTATTATCCCTGTACTGTGACATCACTGTGTATTATCCCTGTACTGTGACATCACTGTGTATATTATCCCTGTACTGTGACATCACTGTGTATATTATCCCTGAACTGTGACGTCACTGTGTATTATCCCTGTACTGTGACATCATTCTGTATATTAACCCTGTACAGTGACTCAGTACAGGATTAATATGTACATTGACTCACTGTACACCTAATAGTCCTCCCTAATGCATAAGGACATTTTTTATACAGATATTCTCATAGTTCATGGTTATATGGATGTTAAACATAGAACCTCATGTACAGAGGACAATATAACAAGTTGCATAGGGCTCATGGCTGGATCAATGCGCTAACAGTGTCAGCTATAGCACAGACATGGTAGAAATGTTTATTAAAAGGCCTATAGCACAGTGTGAGCTTATGAGATAAAACTTGGTGACAGGTTCAGATCATATACAAGTACATGAATGCTTCATACACACACAACACACATACTGTACACATTACATACTGTACATGCATTACATACACACACTGCACACATTACATACTGTACATACTTCATACACACAACACACATACTGTACACATTACATACTGTACATGCATTATATACACACATACTGCACACATTACATACTGTACATGCTTCATACACACAACACACATACTGTACACATTATATACTGTACATGCATTATATACACACTGCACACATTACATACTGTACATGCTTCATACACATGCATAGAATTGATCAGTGTTTCTCAACCAATGAGCCTCCAGCTGTTGCAAAACTACAGGTCCCAGCATTCCCGGACAGCCTTTGTAGTGAGGTGAAAAGAACTCCAAAGCTGCAAATTAATTTATTTAAAAAAAAATGTCAGACATCCGTGGGCCCTCTTGTTCGACTGGGTGCAGGGGTCTGGAGCACAAGCTCCAAGAGCACCATTGCTAATCTGGCCCTGCCCAGGGCTTATATGGGGGAAACTCAGGAGGGGTCCCATAGGTCATGGTCATGGTCACTGGTACCTTCATTAATTACAATCACATGACAACACTTCAAAGTATATCACATTTTATGTACAATATACTGGATAACATAGGCATTTAGGATTTAAATACAAGACACAGGTGCAGGGGGGCTCAGGGGGTCACCAAATGAAGTCTGCCTGACAGGGCAGCAAGGGTACAGGGGTGAGATTTTCTATACATGACTCCTTTCTTTACATACTCCTTGTAACCATATGGACCTACAGAATAAAGATAAGTTGTCATTTTTACCGGAAACTGCACTGCGTAGAATCGGAAGCCGCCAAAAACTTAGAAAAGGAAATTGTTTTTCCAATTTTGCCCTAGAAATATTTTTTTTCTGGTTTTGTCATAGATTTTGTAGTCAAATGATTAATGTTCTTACAAAGTGATATTGGTGGCACAAAAAAAAAAAAAAAAACCTTCATATGGGTCTGTAGGTGCAAAATTGAAAGTTTTATGATTTTTAGAAGGTGAGAAGGAAATAACGAAAGTTCAAAAATGACAAAATTGTCCCAAAGTTGGTAAACATTAGTGTTGAGCGCGAATATTCGAAATGGAAATTTTTACTGCTAATATCGGCACTTCACAATTTCGCGAATATTTAGAATATAGTGATTTATATTCGTAATGACAAATTTTCATGTTTTTCCTATGCAAATTTTCACGTGAATTTTTATGCGAATATCAGCACTTCCAGAGGGGACACCAATCCCTCCCTTCTTTTAGGTGAGATATATTTGCGCATGCACACTATGCAAATTTCATTACGAATTTTTGCATGAAAAAAAAGAATGAACAAATATGCGAATTTGGCGAACATAGAATATTTGTCCATATATTTGCGAAATATCGCAAATTTGAATATGGCCCCTGCTGCTCATCACTAGTGAACATCTGGAGGACAAACCAATTCCGGGTCATATTTGGGGTCAGACAAGGCTCCCCTCACCTTCAGAGGACAGAGGGATCTCTGCTTCAGGACCAAACCAGCCCAAGACTCCGCCTACATGGACGACATTTCCATCGTCTGTGTGTTCAGTGTTCAGTAATGGTGCACATCCAGACTTGTGAAGAATTATGGAGGATGTCAAGAATCAAAGGGTTACTTCGCCCCTAGACATCTTATCCCCTATCCAAAGGACCCCCGCGATCTCCCTGCTGCACCCGGCGTTCATTTAGAACGTGCTGTGGCACCCCGGACATCCGGTGAACGGAGCGAACTTCGCTCCGTGCCAGATGACTGGCTATGCAGAACCTGGGCTCCTGACGTCACGACTATGCCCCCCTCAATGCAAGTCTATGGGAGGGGGCATGACAGCCATCACGCCCCCTCCCATAGACTTGCATTGAGGGAGTGCGGCTGTGACGTCAAGAGTCTCCATCGCTGCACCCGATGCTCTAAACAAACGCCGGGTGCAGCAGGGAGATCGCGGGGGTCCTTATGAGAGGGGATAAGATGTCTAGGGGCGGAGTACCCCTTTAAGGTCACCTGCAAGAAATTAGAGGCTGACGGCCATTTTACATGGTCTTTGTAGAGTGGACCCAGATGACCTCTACCCTTCTCCATTCAGCCAGACTCAGTCAAGATCTTGGGAGTCCATAAAGGACGGAACAGTCCCAACATGATCACTTGGCCCCACAGCTTAGCTACCATAGTTACATAGTTTATAAGGCTGAAAAAAAAGACATTTGTTCCTCTAATTCAACCTCTTGTCCAATATTTTGATCCAGGGGAATGCAAATAAAACTCCATGAGGTAGAAGTCGATTTGCACATTTTTTCCATTAGGCGGGAGATTCCAATCGTCCAGCAGAGATGAATGATCCCTCCGGCTCACCATACATGATACATGATCATATAGGACTATTAATCTGACACAGTGACAATATAATCTCCATCTGATGGGTGAGCAGTATAATCCTCATCATCCAGTCATCACTATCTGGAATCCTCAAGGGTCATGTATAGAAAATCTCATCCAGTCCTCGGCTGTAGACAATACGGTCTTCTCCATCGTTATCAATGTAGATGCCTAATATAAGATTCTGAGGACATCAACATATCTGAGCCCGATTTCTGTTCTCCTTTACTTCCCTGTTGGATGCATACAGTAAAACACAACGGGGGACATATTTAAAAACTGCTGTCATTTTCTTTTTTTTTCTCACACATTTTCAAAGGTCCCTTGTGCTGCTTTGAAAAGATTTAATTTTTGTGCCCCTTTTTTTGGGTGAAAAATGGTTTGGTGTAAAAACTTTTTTTCACCGAAATTGCCGATGTTGGCGCCATATTGTAAATCCTGGTTTAAAGGGGTACTCCGCCCCTAGACATCTTATCCCCTATCCAAAGGATAGAGGATAAGATGTCAGATCGCGGGGGGTCCCGCTGCTGGGGACCCCCGGGATCTCGGCTGCAGCACCCACCTCAACGGCTTCCGGCAACGCGTTGCCGGAAGCCGTTGAGGTGGGTGCTGCAGCCGAGATAAGATGTCTAGGGGATAAGATGTCTAGGGGCGGAGTACGCCTTTAAGCGTTTCATCTAATATTCCATGATTACTGATGCCTGATAACTATGGGGATGAAACATGTTTACAGGTTAAAGGGTACCTTTCATCAAAAAAACTTTTGATATATTATAGATTAATGTATGCAGAATAACTTTCCAATAGTATGTTATTAAAAAATATGCTTCTTTCTATTTAATTTTCCACTTTGAAAAAATGACCACTAGGGTCTCCCTACCAGTCCTTTTTTTTTATAGATTTCAGACTCATGCAGGAGTCCTAAATCTCAGACTGCATCCGGGACACAGACAAGCTCAGCACTGCTCCCTGGCAGTGAGCAGTGGTGAGTTTGTTTGTGTTCCAGTTGCAGTCTGAGATTTAGGACTCCTGCATGAGTCTGAAATCTATAAAAAAAGGACTGGTAGGGAGACCCCTAGTGGTCATTTTTTCAAAGTGGAAAATTAAATAGAAAGAAGCATATTTTTTAATAACATCTTATTGGAAAGTTATTCTGCATAAATTAATCTATAATATATCAAAAGTTTTTTTGATGAAAGGTACCCTTTAAATGTGAGTGCGGGTGCAGAGACTGTGTAAAAAAAATATAATTTTCTTTAATTATCAATTGACAATAATAATATTTAAATGATATCTCTTATACTACCCTATTGGATGCATACAGTAAAACACAGCAGGGGTCATATTTAAAAACTGCTGTAATTTTCTTTTTTTCTCCTGGCATTTTCAAAAGTCCCCTATGCTGCTTCGAAAATAGGCGCCATTCGTGTTTTTTTTTTTTGGGGTGGGGGGGGGGGGAAGGCTGGGTTGAAAAATTGACGAGTTTTTCATATCCATGATTACTATCACCCAGACAAGCGAAAACTGTGTAGATGAAACATGTCCAGGGGTTGATTGTGAGTGACAAAAAATAAATAAATATTATAATTTACCAATAATAATTCAATAATTTATTAAATAACACTTTTTGTGTGTGTGTGTGTGTGGGGGGGGGGATACTTCTATATTTTCATTTGCCAATATATACCGTATTTTTCGCCGTATAAGACGCACTTTTTCTTCCCCAAAACTGGGGGGGAAAAGTCGTTGCGTCTTATACGGCGAATACACCCCTATTGCGGCGGTCCCTGCGGCCATCAACGGCCGGGACCCGCAGCTGATACAGGACATCACCGATCGCGTTGATGCCCTGTATTAACCCTTCAGACGCATCGATCAAAGCTGACCACCGTGTCTGAAGGGAAAGTGACACTAACCCGGCTGTTCAGCGATTTCACCGCGGCGTCCCGAACAGCCCGACTGAACAACCGGGTTAGTGCTTACAGGACACCGGGAGGGACCTTACCTGCCTCCTCTGTGTCTTCTCCGTTCAGGGATCCCCTGTATGGCCGGCGCTCTCCTTCCTCATCATCACGTCGTCGCGTACGTGCGTCGGCGTGCGTAACGACGTGATGGCGGCGACGGAGAGCGAGGATACCCGGCCGGCAGCAGAGACGTTCCGGAGCGACGGGGACACGGCGACAGCGATGGAGCGACATCCAGTGCAGCGGTGACGGGTCCGGAGCGGCGGGGACACGTGAGTATTACCTCCTGTGCAGTGGTCTTCAATCTGCGGACCTCCAGATGTTGCAAAACTACAACTCCCAGCCGTTGGCTGTCCGGGCATGCTGGGAGTTGTAGTTTTGCAACATCTGGAGGTCCGCAGGTTGAAGACCACTATTGGGTTCAAAATCTTTATTTTTTTAGATTTTGCACCTATAAATTGGGTGCGTCTTATACGCCGGTGCGTCCTATAGGGCGAAAAATACAGTAATTATAATATTCATTATCAATAATAATAATTATTATTATTATATAATAACAAAAATTATTAGTATTATTGTTATTATTATTATATTTCAATAATTGATTAAATAACACTTTTTTTGTGTGGGGGGGGGGGGGAGGGAGGGGGGGATACTTCTATATTTTCATTTGCCAATATATAATTATAATATTCATTATCAATAATAATAATAATTATTATTATTATTATATAATAACAAAAATTATTAGTATTATTGTTATTATTATATTTCAATAATTGATTAAATAACACTTTTTTTGTGTGTGGGGGGGGGAGGGAGGGGGGGATACTTCTATATTTTCATACTTCTATATTTTCATTTGCCAATATATAATTATAATATTCATTATCAATAATAATAATAATTATTATTATTATTATATAATAACAAAAATTATTAGTATTATTGTTATTATTATATTTCAATAATTGATTAAATAACACTTTTTTTCTGGGGAAAAAAAGAAAAATATTTTTTTTATTTACTTCTACACTAGCAAAGAGCTGGTGTGAAATTCTTACTGTAATATGGACGCTCAGTCTTTGGAAAATATCATGTAAAACAGTGGTCCCAAACTGTGGCCCTCCAGATATTGCAAAACTTCAACTCCCAACTAACATCAAACAGCTGTCCGGGCATGCTGGGAGTTGAAGTTTTGCAACATCTGGAGGGCCACAGTTTGAGACCACTGACGTAAAACATGAAATTTACACAACCAAACCAACTTTTGCAAAAGCGGCGTGACTGGCGTAAACCTTGGAACATTCTTATAAAAAAAAAAAAAAAAAATACCGATGGAAGCTTTTTGCGAAACACATAATTGATGACGTGAAGAGTTCTGAACATGTCCCCCGATGTTATTTTCGCTGCTTTGGAGGGGGAAGTAGTATCAGCAGTATAAGCCACCTTAAAGGGGTACTCCGCCCCTAGACATCTTATCCCCTATCCAAAGGATCAGGGATAAGATGTCTGATCGCAGGGGTCCCGGCTGCACACGGCATTCGTTTAGAGCGTCGGGTGCAGCGCCGGAGGCTCGTGATGTCACGGCCACACCCATAGACTTCCATCGAGGGGGCGTGGCCATGACATCACGAGCCTCCGCCCTGCATCGCCAGTCATCCGGCAGGGAGTGAAGTTCGCTCTGTGCACCGGATGTCTGGGGTTCCGCAGCTGAGATCACGGGGGTCCCCAGCGTCGGGACCCTGCAATCAAACATCTTATCCCCTATCCTGTGGATGTCTAGGGACAGAGTACCCCTTTAACCCAATATTTCCTAGGTTTGGATGGTTGTTAACATTGTATTCATAAAAAATGGAATGGAACCCCCTCCCCCACACACCCTGGAGCTTTCTGCTCTCTTGTTTGGTTGTTTTTACACTTTATTATCCCTTGTGGAATAAATGGCGCTTTGTGTTTGGTGCTTTTCCGAGAATAATGTAAGGATTTGTTTGTATGACAGACGAGCCTCGGCGGCACCACTGTGCTCAGCGTGGGGGCCTGGCCGTAAAACTGAAGGATTGTTCGACGGCACCGCGCAGATTTCCACCTCCTGTATCTGAGTTGTTGCCGCCTGCGTCGTTTACATCAATTTTTAAATATAAACAGCGGCATGAGTGCGAAGAGGCCGCCATCATGGTTGGGACCACATGAGGAACTCCGTCTTTCTCAGTAGGGACATTAGAGGAGACACATCATCTATAACTGCGATCGCCATTGTGTCCGTTCCCGTCGGCTGCTCTCGGCTGAGCTTAAGATACAGATAATGATGTCTGTGTTCCCGTTCCTGCCGCGGTGTCACACATAGGCCATCCGTCCCCAGAGATCTATGAGCCTGAAATACTTCAAGAAGAATCTGCCTGATGGGCCTTTGATTTTATATAAAAATCAGAGACAAAATCCAGATGTTATCCTGAATTATGGCCTCTTATATGTCCCATTTGTCCCTGATCTTATATTGCTCTTGTATCTAATCCAGAATGTATTTGCAAGAGCAAAGGTGTAACCCCCAAATCTGTACAGGACCTCAACTCGACACTGGTTTCCACTTATAGGGTCTTTGGACCGCGTCTCTTCCTTTTATTATTATATAACTTGTATTTAGGATTCTTGCATCAGTTTTCAAGTTTATTTTAACAACATCCAGCTGGATAGATGATCCCCGCACTGCCCACGTACAAAATGGGCCATACTGATACCATATCGGGTAGGTGAAGGTGAGAGGTTAGAGGCAATAATTGAGCACTCACCATAGAACTCTTTAAAGGGTACTTGTCACGATTCGGCTTCCAGGTAGTGGATCCTCTGTGTCAGCGAGGGATTGGCGTGGACCGTGCTAGTGGACCGGTTCTAAGAGGCTACTGGTTTTCACCAGAGCCCGCCGCAAAGCGGGATGGTCTTGCTGCGGCAGTAGCAACCAGGTCGTATCCACTAGCAACGGCTCTACCTCGCTGACTGCTGAGAAGGCGTGGGACAGAAGGACTAGGCAGAGGCAAGGTCAGACGTAGCAGAAGGTCGGGGGCAGGCGGCAAGGTTCGTAGTCAGGATGGGTAGCAGAAGTTCAGGTACACAGGCTTTGGACACACTAAACGCTTTCACTGGCACAAGGCAACAAGATCCGGCAAGGGAGTGCATGGGAGGAGATCAGATATAGCCAGGGAGCAGGTGGAAGCCAATTAAGCTAATTGGGCCAGGCACCAATCATTGGTGCACTGGCCCTTTAAGTCTCAGAGAGCTGGCGCGCGCGCGCCCTAGAGAACGGGGCCGCGCGCGCCAGCACATGACAGCAGGGGACCGGGACGGGTAAGTGACCTGGGATGCGATTCGCGAGCGGGCGCGTCCCGCTGTGCGAATCGCATCCCCAACGGCCAAGACAGTGCAGCGCTCCCGGTCAGCGGGACTGACCGGGGCGCTGCAGGGAGAAAGACGCCGTGAGCGCTCCGGGGAGGAGCGGGGACCCGGAGCGCTAGGCGTAACAGTACCCCCCCCCTTAGGTCTCCCCTTCTCTTTGTCCGGTAACTGCCTCCCCTGAGATGAGGACACCGGGAAAGAATGGAGGGTTTCCTCAACGGCAGGCAGTACAGCAGGAGTGGGAATGGGGAGGGAGGGCAGAGGGCGAGGCCTGGCACGGGGCAGTGTGACACCAGGACGGGGGCCATGGGGAGGCACAGAGGCTTGCCTGACGGGACTGGGAGGGGGGGAGAGGCACTTCCTGTGGCAGGCAGAGTCCCAGTTCCTGATCTCTCCGGTGGTCCAATCAATGGTGGGGGAATGAAGCCGGAGCCAAGGCAGACCGAGGAGGACCTCAGAGGTACAGTTGGGGAGAATGAAGAACTCAATCCTCTCAAGGTGGGGTCCAATAGACATGAGGAGGGGCTCTGTGCGGTAACGCACGGTGCAGTCCAATCTGGCTCCGTTGACCGCGGAAAATGTAGAGCGGCTTGACGAGACGGGTCACCGGGATGCTGAATTTATTAACAAACGACTCCAAAATAAAATTTCCAGAGGCACCGGAGTCCAAGCAGGCCACGGCTGAGAGGGAGGAGTTGGCTGAAGAAGAAATCCGCACGGGTACCGTGAGACGTGGAGGAGCAGACTTGGAACCAAGAGACGCCACACCCACGTGAGCTGGGTGCGTGCGTGCGTTTCCCAGGCGTGGAGGACGGATAGGGCAATCCACCAAGAAATGCTCGGTACTGGCACAGTAAAGACAGAGATTTTCTTCCCTACGGCGATTCCTCTCTTCCTGGGTCAGGCGAGACTTATCCACTTGCATGGCCTCCTCGGCGGGAGGCCCAGGCGTAGATTGCAACGGATACTGTGGGAGAGGTGCCCAGAGATCTAAGTCTTTTTCCTGGCGGAGCTCTTGGTGTCGCTCAGAAAAACGCATGTCAATGCGGGTAGCTAGATGGATGAGTTCTTGCAGATTGGCAGGAATCTCTCGTGCGGCCAGCACATCCTTGATGCGACTGGATAGGCCTTTTTTAAAGGTCGCGCAGAGAGCCTCGTTATTCCATGATAACTCGGAAGCAAGAGTACGAAATTGGATGGCGTACTCGCCCACTGAAGAATTACCCTGGACCAGGTTCAACAGGGCAGTCTCGGCAGAAGAAGCTCGGGCTGGCTCCTCGAAGACACTCCGGAGTTCAGTGAAGAAGGCCTGGACTGTGGCTGTGGCAGGATCATTGCGGTCCCAGAGCGGTGTGGCCCAAGACAAGGCCTTTCCTGAAAGAAGGCTTACTACGAACGCCACCTTAGACCGTTCTGAAGGAAACAAGTCCGACAACATCTCCATATGCAGGGAACACTGAGACAAAAATCCACGGCAGAGTTTAGAGTCCCCATCAAATTTGTCCGGCAGGGACAAGCGGAGGTTAGGAGCGGCCACTCGCTGCGGAGGAGGTGCAGGAGCTGGCGGAGGAGATGGTTGCTGCTGTAGCAGAGGCAGAAGTTGCTGTAACATGGTGGTCAACTGCGACAGCTGCTGTCCTTGTTGGGCAATCTGCTGCGATTGCTGAGCGACCACCGTGGGAAGATCAGCGAGACTTGGCAGCGGCACCTCAGCGGGATCCATGGCCGGATCTACTGTCACGATTCGGCTTCCAGGTAGTGGATCCTCTGTGTCAGCGAGGGATTGGCGTGGACCGTGCTAGTGGACCGGTTCTAAGAGGCTACTGGTTTTCACCAGAGCCCGCCGCAAAGCGGGATGGTCTTGCTGCGGCAGTAGCAACCAGGTCGTATCCACTAGCAACGGCTCTACCTCGCTGACTGCTGAGAAGGCGTGGGACAGAAGGACTAGGCAGAGGCAAGGTCAGACGTAGCAGAAGGTCGGGGGCAGGCGGCAAGGTTCGTAGTCAGGATGGGTAGCAGAAGTTCAGGTACACAGGCTTTGGACACACTAAACGCTTTCACTGGCACAAGGCAACAAGATCCGGCAAGGGAGTGCATGGGAGGAGATCAGATATAGCCAGGGAGCAGGTGGAAGCCAATTAAGCTAATTGGGCCAGGCACCAATCATTGGTGCACTGGCCCTTTAAGTCTCAGAGAGCTGGCGCGCGCGCGCCCTAGAGAACGGGGCCGCGCGCGCCAGCACATGACAGCAGGGGACCGGGACGGGTAAGTGACCTGGGATGCGATTCGCGAGCGGGCGCGTCCCGCTGTGCGAATCGCATCCCCAACGGCCAAGACAGTGCAGCGCTCCCGGTCAGCGGGACTGACCGGGGCGCTGCAGGGAGAAAGACGCCGTGAGCGCTCCGGGGAGGAGCGGGGACCCGGAGCGCTAGGCGTAACAGTACTCAGCCCCTAGACATCTTATGCCCTATCCAAAGGATAGGGGATCAGATATCTGATCGCCGGGGTCCCACTAGTGGTGACCCCCGCGATCTCGGCTGCGGCACCCCAGACATTCGGTGCACGGAGAGCGAACTTCGCACCAAGCCAGATGGCTGGCGATGCAGGGAGGAGGCTCGTGACATCACGGTCACTCCCCGCTCGCGATGCCATGAGCGGGGCATGGACGTGACGTTACGAGCCTCCGACGCTCTAAACAAACGCAGCAGGGAGATTGGATAGGGGATAAGATGTATAGGGGTGGAGTAACCCTTTATTTTGTGTGATGAAAAACATCCAGAGAAAGTGGACCCTGAGAAAGTAAATAACTTGCCAATAGATGTCTGAGGAGAATGTCAGGAATCATTCTAATGAACAGGTGGAGATTGGTCAGAAAACTGCAACCAAAAACACTGATGTCCAAACCTAGTACCCACTACTCCTCAACATGGATGGGCTTTACCAGCAGATGTCCAGGTCCAAAGCCATTATGTCTAAGATAAGAAAGGTGGGACACCAGATGGTAAAAGAGAGAACATTGTATCACTAAGAAGTTCAGACTTGGTCAGATGGATCCAGATCTCTATGGAGAAACATGGCCTGGTCAGATGGATCCAGATCTATATAGAGAAACATGGCCTGGTCACTTGGATCCAGAACTCTATAGAGAAACATGGCCTGGTCAGATGGATCCAGATCTCTATAGAGAAACATGGCCTGGTCAGATGGATCCAGATCTATATAGAGAAACATGGTCTGGTCAGTTGGATCCAAAACTCTATAGAGAAACATGGCCTGGTCAGATGGATCCAGATCTCTATAGAGAAACATGGTCTGGTCAGATGGATCCAGATCTCTATAGAGAAACACGGCCTGGTCAGATGGATCCAGATCTCTATAGAGAAACATGGCCTGGTCAGATGGATCCAGATCTCTATAGAGAAACATGGTCTGGTCAGATGGATCCAGATCTCTATAGAGAAACATGGCCTGGTCAGATGAATCCAGATCTCTATAGAGAAACATGGCCTGGTCAGATGGATTCAGATCTCTATAGAGAAACCTGGCCTGGTCAGATGAATCCAGATCTCTATAGAGAAACATGTCCTGGTCAGATGGATCCAGATATCTATAGAGAAACATGGCCTGGTCAGATGGATACTGATCTCTATAGAGAAACATGGCCTGGTCAGATGGATCCAGATCTATATAGAGAAACATGGCCTGGTCAGTTGGATCCAGAACTCTATAGAGAAACATGTCCTGGTCAGACGGATCCGGATCTCTATAGAGAAACATGGCCTGGTCAGACGGATCCAGATCTCTATAGAGAAACATGTCCTGGTCAGACAGATCCAGATCTCTATAGAGAAACATGTCCTGGTCAGATGGATCCAGATCTCTGTGGAGAAACATGTCCTGGTCAGATGGATCCAGATCTCTATAGAGAAACATGGTCTGGTCAGATGGATCCAGATCTCTATAGAGAAACATGACGTGGTCAGATGGATCCAGATCTCTATAGAGAAACATGGCCTGGTCAGATGGATCCGGATCCCTATAGAGATACATGGCCTGGTCAGATGGATCCAGATCTCTATAGAGAAACATGGCCTGGTCAGATGGATCCAGATCTCTATAGAGAAACATGGCCTGGTCAGATGGATCCGGATCCCTATAGAGATACATGGCCTGGTCAGATGGATCCAGATCTCTATAGAGAAACATGGCCTGGTCAGATGGATCCAGATCTCTATAGAGAAACATGGCCTGGTCAGATGGATCCAGATCTATATAGAGAAACATGGCCTGGTCAGTTGGATCCAGAACTCTATAGAGAAACATGGCCTGGTCAGACAGATCCAGATCTCTATAGAGAAACATGGCCTGGTCAGACGGATCCAGATCTCTATAGAGAAACTTGGCCTGGTCAGACGGATCCAGATCTCTATAGAGAAACATGTCCTGGTCAGATGGATCCAGATCTCTGTGGAGAAACATGTCCTGATCAGATGGATCCAGATCTCTATAGAGAAACATGGTCTGGTCAGATGGATCCAGATCTCTATAGAGAAACATGACGTGGTCAGATGGATCAGATCTCTATAGAGAAACATGGCCTGGTCAGATGGATCCGGATCCCTATAGAGATACATGGCCTGGTCAGATGGATCCAGATCTCTATAGAGAAACATGGCCTGGTCAGATGAATCCAGATCTCTATAGAGAAACATGTCCTGATCAGATGGATCCAGATCTCTATAGAGAAACATGGTCTGGTCAGATGGATACAGATCTCTGTGGAGAAACATGACCTGGTCAGATGGATCCAGATCTCTATAGATAAACATGGCCTGGTCAGATTGATCCAGAACTCTATGAGAAACATGGCCTGGTCAGATGGATCCAGATCTCTATAGAGAAATATGGCCTGGTCAGATGGATCCAGATCTATATTGAGAAACATGGCCTGGTCAGATGGATCCAGATCTCTGTGGAGAAACATGGCCTGGTAAGATGGATCCAGATCTCTGTGGAGAAACATGGCCTGGTCAGATGGATCCAGATCTCTGTGGAGAAACATGGCACAGTCAGATTGATCCAGATCTCTGAGGGGAAACAGATCCAGATCTCTGTGGAGAAACATGGCCTGGTCAGATGGATCCAGATCTCTGTGGAGAAACATGGTCTGGTCAGATGGGTCCAGATATCTACAGAGAAACATGACCTGGTCAGATGGATCCAGATCTCTATAGAGAAACATGGCCTGGTCAGATGGATCTAGATCTCTATAGAGAAAGAAGGCCTGTTAGATGGATCCAGATCTCTATAGAGAAACATGGCCAGGTCAGATGGATGCAGATCTATATGGAGAAACATGTCCTCGTCAGATGGATCCAGATCTCTGTGGAGAAATATAGCCTTGTCCGATGGGTCCAAATCTCTGTGGAGAAACATGTTCTGGTCAAATGGATTCAGATCACTATAGAGAAACATGGCCTGTTCAGATGGATCCAGATCTCTGTGGAGAAACATGGCCTGGTCAGATAAATCCAGATCTCTGTGGAGAAACATGGCCTGGTCAGATGGGTCCAGATCTCTGTGAAGAAACATGGCCTGTCCAGATGGATCCAGATCTCTGTAGAGAAACATGTCCGGTCAGATGGGTCCAGATCTATGTGAAGAAACATGGCCTTGTCAGATGGATACAGATGTCTGGGAAGAAACATGGCCTGGTCAGATGGATCCCGATCTCTGTGAAGAAACATGTTCTGGTCAGATGGATCCAGATCTCTACAGAGAATCATGGCCTGGTCAGATGGATCCAGATCTCTATAGAGAAACATGGCCTGGTCAGATGGATCCAGATCTCTATAGAGAAACATGACCTGGGCAGATGGATCCAGATCTCTGTGAAGAAACCTGGCCTGGTCAGATGGATCCAGATCTCTATAGAGAAACATGTCCTGGTCAGATGGATCCAGATCTCTATAGAGAAACATGGCCTGGTCAGATGGATCCAGATCTCTATAGAGAAACATGGCCTGGTCAGATGGATCCAGATCTCTATAGAGAAACATTGCCTGGTCAGTGTCACGCTGAGCGCTCCAGGTCCCGCTGCTTCCCCGGAGCGCTCGCGGTGTGCCTCTGTATGCAGCGCTCCGGTCGGCACCGCTGCTTCCATGTCACCAGAGGGAACGCGATCTGGGGTACGGGACGTGCCCGCTCTCGGATCGCGCCCCGTGTCTCTCACCTGCCCCGTCCTCCTGCTCGGTCCCGGCCATTAATTGGTGCCTGGCCCAATTGGTTCCCTACACTCCCTACACTATATAAACCCACTTCCCCTTCCTGTCCCTGCCGGATCTTGTTGCCTTGTGCCCTGTGAAAGCGTTTCTGTGTGTTCCATTGCCTGTGTATCCAGACCCTTGCCGTTGCCCCTGACTACGAACCGTTGCTGCCTGCCCTGACCTTCTGCTACGTCTGACCTTGCCTTTTGCATAGTCCTTCTGTACCGCTCCTGTCTCAGCAGTCAGTGAGGTTGAGTCGCTATTGGGTGGAACGACCTGGGGGTTACCTGCCGCTGCAAGTCCATCCCGCTTTGCGGCGGGCTCTGGTGAAAACCAGTAACCCCTTAGATTCCTTTCCCCTGGTACGGCCCACGCCATCACCTCACTGACACAGAGGATCCACCACCCGTGTCCTCTCCGCATACCAGTCCGGATCCTGACAGTCAGATGGATCCAGATCTCTATAGAGAAACATGACCTGGGCAGATGGATACAGATTTCTGTGAAGAAACATGACCTGGTCAGATGGATCCAGATCTCTATAGAGAAACATGACCTGGTCAGATGGATCCAGATCTCTATAGAGAAACATGGCCTGATCAGATGGATCCAGATCTCTATAGAGAAACATGTCCTGGTCAGATGGATCCAGATCTCTATAGAGAAACATGACCTGGTCAGATGGATCCAGATCTCTATAGAGAAACATGGCCTGGTCAGATGGATCCAGATCTCTATAGAGAAACATGTCCTGGTCAGACGGATCCAGATCTCTATGAAGAAACATGACCTGGTCAAATGGATCCAGATCTCTATAGAGAAACATGGCCTGATCAGATTGATCCAGATCTCTATAGAGAAACATGTCCTGGTCAGATGGATCCAGATCTCTATAGAGAAACATGACCTGGTCAGATGGATCCAGATCTCTGTTGGACACTGTTGATGGAGAGACAGAATTTGGCACAACCTGACCCCTCTGCTGGATCTGTATCTCTGAGGAAAATGGTCAAAGAAAGATCCAATACGCTACTAGAAGGGGTGCGACCAGTATATACATCTCGTTAATTATGTATGGCTGTATATATATATATATAGTTGGGAATACACAGTTTGTTGATGTAATATGTGTTGGTTCTCGGTTCTTTCTTGGTTTTAGCTCTGTATTTCAGCTCTGGTTGGAATTTAATGATCCTGAAATCTCCAGCCAAACTTTCAGTGACTCCGGTGTCAGAACACAATGAATGTCCTTTTTTTATTGTTAGTTTTTACTGCGCTGGGTCCGGAGGGAGAGGCGGTATTTGGCCATTTGTTATTCCGCCGGTGTAACCTGTCTTTGGATTTACCTTCACCTATCTCTCATACACGTCCCAATCAATGCATCCAATCAATCACTGTCTTATCTGACGGCCACTGAGCAAAGGAACAAAGCAAATCACTTGCAGATGTGTCCAAACATGCAATCATTTCCAAGGCGAGATAAGAGGAGGGGCGGGGGGGGGGGGGGGGGGGTAAGTTTTTTACTTCCATGTCAGAACTTAGTAAAAGTTTTTCTTGTATGACTCCCATGCTGAGTTGTACTTTGTTGGCAGCTACATCAAAACTTAAGATTGTTTTTCATAAGGCACAAGAAAGTGCACCCTTTCTTCTGTATCTATCTATCTATCTATCTATCTATCTATCTATCTATCCATCTATCTATCTATCTATCTATCTAATATCTATCTATTTATTTATTTATTTAGCAAAAGAAGAATACAGCAGCACACTGCCAGCTCAAAGATATAGGTGAAACATGAACATGCAGATAAAACATGGAGACTATACAGCTATGGTGTAATAGATGCAAATGTGAAACTATGAAATAGTGAGGCACTTAGCTCGCAAATTTGTCTCCGCCGGCGGTCAAATAGCTTGGACCGTCCCACCGCGATAAGGTAGCCTCCTTGGGACGGACCCTACACTGTGTATATGCCTCTGTGTGAACAATTCAGTAAGCATGGCAGGGTCTGGAACATCCAAGACACCTTATATACACACCTGATAGAGGTGGGTGGGGTGCAAGGCCAACATGGAGGTAGCCACTCCCCCGTATGTGCAATACAGACAAAGAATAAGTCAGCCAGCACTTTAGTTGATACCAAACTATTATATGGACCTGGCCTACAGGTGCAAGCTACTAGGCTAGATATACAGCAACAGAAGAATACAGCAGCACACTGCCAGCACAAGGATATAGGTGAAACATGAACATGCAGATAAAACATGGAGACTATACAGCTATGGTGTAATAGATGCAAATGTGAAACTATGAGATAGTGAGGCACTTAGCTCGCAAATTTGTCTCCGCCGGCGGTCAAATAGCTTGGACCGTCCCACCGCGATAAGGTAGCCTCCTTGGGACGGACCCTACACTGTGTATATGCCTCTGTGTGAACAATTCAGTAAGCATGGCAGGGTCTGGAACATCCAAGACACCTTATATACACCTGATAGAGGTGGGTGGGGTGCAAGGCCAACATGGAGGTAGCCACTCCCCCGTATGTGCAATACAGACAAAGAATAAGTCAGCCAGCACTTTAGTTGATACCAAACTATTATATGGACCTGGCCTACAGGTGCACGCTACTAGGCTAGATATACAGCAACAGAAGAATACAGCAGCACACTGCCAGCACAAGGATATAGGTGAAACATGAACATGCAGATAAAACATGGAGAGCTATACAGCTATGGTGTAATAGATGCAAATGTGAAACTATGAAATAGTGAGGCACTTAGCTCGCAAATTTGTCTCCGCCAGCAGTCAAATAGCTTCAGACCCTGCCATGTTTACTGAACTCTGCACACAGAGGCATATACACAGTGTAGGGTCCGCCCCAATGAGGCCACCTTATCGCGGTGGGACTGGTCCAAGCTATTTGACCACCGGCGGAGACAAATTTGCGAGCTAAGTGCCTCACTATTTCATAGTTTCACATTTGCATCCATTACACCATAGCTGTATAGTCTCCATGTTTTATCTGCATGTTCATGTTTCACCTATATCCTTGTGCTGGCAGTGTGCTGCTGCATTCTTCTGTTGCTGTATATCTAGCCTAGTAGCGTGCACCTGTAGGCCAGGTCCATATAATAGTTTGGTATCAACTATTGTGCTGACTGACTTATTGTTTGTCTGTATATTTTTATTTATCTATCTCTCTCAAATCTATCTATCTATCTCATATCTATTTATCTCATATCTATTTATCTATCTATCTATACATTCCAGCAAGTGGAGCAGCACTCGAGTATTGGTAGTGGAGTGCAAAGCGGTGGTTGAATCCTGGCCACGGATTCCAAAGGTATACAGCAAATGGATACACAACAGCACTTCCAAATGGTGATTAATTAGTGGCTTTATTAATCACAGAGTGAATATGTGAAGTTTCGGCCACCTCTCGTGGCCTTCATCAAGCCATCTTCATCTATTTATCTCATATCTATTTATCTATCTATCTATCTATTTATCTATCTCATATCTGTCTCATATTTCTCATATCTATCTATCTATCTATTTATGTAACTATCTATCTATCTCTCTCATATTTATTTTTCTTTGCACATTTCACAGCATTTTTATTATGGATTTGCTTTGAAATCGGTGACGTGAAATGTGTGGACATGACCGATAGCCTCATGGCTGCTTCTTGCTATAAATGACACTAGAACATTCCAAAATCTTACTATTCATCATAAATAACCCGCCTGACTGCTCCCGGGGAGGCTACATAAGGGTTAATGTTATTTTCCACTCATTCCGATGTGTTTGCACCATTTTCTCTGCTCTGTATTTAGCTGGAGCTTTTATGGCGTCACAATAAACCTTTTAGTTTCTCGTCTATAAAGTCTTGCAGTTGCTTTTAAAATCTCTCAGGCTGGAGATGGATAAAGATCGACTGCGAGAAATTATCACAAAGATAATTCACATGACATCTCCTGAAAAATGGTTTATAAGAGAAATGTGCTCTATATGCTAAACAGCATAATAAATAGATATTCTGCGCCTTCACTCACAGCCGCTCATAATAGATATTACCAGAGATCCCAGCACTGAACCGCGGAATACTTTATAGATATTCTGGAGAATGGAGAATTCTGGGGGTTTTATTTGTCAGAAAATGAATGTAACAAAACTGTAAACCTGGACATTCTAGAACCTCAATATCCCTCATATTGTCCCATATAGGGTGTCCAGAGTAGGGATCGACCGATATCGATTTTTTTAGGGCCAATACCAATACCAATAATCTGTGGAGGTTAGGGCCGATAGCCGATAATCCAGTATAAATTATCGGCTATTTCTCCACCCCCCAACCCCCCGGCCCCGAAGAAGCTGCTGCAGATCATTGATTTAATGCGGGCGTTTTAAAACAATGAACTGTATCGGCTTTTGCGGTGTCAGAGACCGCCGCCGCCACCCGCTTCTCTCCCCCTGCCTGTCCTGGGGTCCTCTTGAGTCCTACCACCGCCACCCCCCACCACCACACCGCACCCATCCCCCCCCCCACCGCACCGCCCAGAGACCGCCACTGCTGCTGCCCCATTGCCTCCCTCATTCACGGTTTTATAATTACCTGTTCCCGAAGCCCGGGGTCCGCGCTACTTCTTGCTCCAGCGGCGTCCTCCTGAACTGTCACTGTGCGCACTGACGGTGACGTCGCGTTGAGGACGTCACTCGTCATTGCGCAGCAAAGCGCACAGCGTAACACAGGACGCCGCAGGAGCCAGAAGTAGCGCGGACCCCGGGAACAGGTAATTATAAAACCGTGAATGGGGGAGGCAATGTGGCAGGGGCAGCGGCGGTGGAGGCGGAGGTGCGGTGTGGTGGGGGGGGGGGTGCGCTGCGGTGGTGGTGGTGGGTGGTGCGGTGCGGGGGGGGGGGGTGCGAGGCATTATCGGATTATCAGCAAGGTAATTGCCGATACCGATAACGTCCAAAATTGTTGTGAATATCGTGAATAATTGTTTTTGGCTGTGCTGTTCTTTTTCTATTGCTGTCTATCTATCTCATATCTATCTATTTATCTATCTATCTATCTCACATCTATCTATCTCATATCTATCTATCTATCTCATATCAATCTATCTATCCATCTATCTCATATCTATCTATCTATCTATCTATCTCATATCTATCTATCTATCTTATATCAATCTATCTATCTATCTCATATCTATCTATCTATCTATCTATCTCATATCTATCTATCTATCTATCTCATATCTATCTATCTATCTATCTCATATCTATCTATCTATCTATCTATCTATCTCATATCTATCTATCTATCTATCTCATATCTATCTATCTATCTATCTCATATCTATCTATACATACATACAAAGAAGAATTGAATCACTCAAGTTCAGATGAAAAATAGGATTATTTTTTTCCATCCAAAATGCGATGTTTCAGTCGCCACATGCGACCATTTTCAAGCATGGTAACAGAGTGAATGTGCAGCATATAAATAGGAGTGATACTTAAAGGGGTACTCCGGAGGAAAAATTATTATTATTATTATTATTTTTTTTTAAATCAACTGGTGCCAGAAAGTTACACAAATTTGTAATTTACTTCTATTAAAAAATCTTAATCCTTCCAGTACTTATTAGCTGCTGAATACTACAGAGGAAATAATTTTCTTTTTGGAACACAGAGATCTCTGCCGACATCATGACCACAGTGCTCTCTGCTGACATCTCTGTCCATTTTAGGAACTGTCCAGAGCAGCATATGTTTTCTATGGGGATTTTCTCCTACTCTGGACAGTTCTTAAAATGGACAAAGATGTCAGCAGAGAGCACTGTGGTCATGATGTCAGCAGAGAGCACTGTGGTCATGATGTCAGCAGAGAGCACTGTGGTCATGATGTCAGCAGAGAGCTCTTTGTTCCAAAAAGAAAATAATTTCCTCTGTAGTATTCAGCAGCTAATAAGTACTAGAAGGATTAAGATTTTTTACAAATCTTAGAAATATATTAACCACACCTGAAGGATCTCACCATACAAGATGGTAAACAACAATAATTGGAAACAATGTATTTCCAAAAAGTTGTAAAATGTATTATACAATTTAGACTATAGGTTTACACAAAACATAAAATCACAACTGTCTTTAAAAGAATTTGCAGTAATTATATACACATCTAACCATTGGGCCCTAATGGTTAATTAATTACTGCCTGGAATTGTGAAAATGCTCCTGAAATGGTGATAATATCTGTTAGTACAGAAATCCGATAATCCGGCAATTTACAAGCATAGACTGCACAATGGATGTAGACAGTCTCTGCATATAGTGTTTGTTACAGTTCTGTGATTGTAGCTTAGCCGCCATAAGTATTAACAATCATATATCTCACCGGACTCCGGACCCTGCTCTCGTGCTGCGACGGACCGTGATTAAAGTCCTGTGGCTATTCGTACGGGCGCTGCGATCCTGTGGGTGGCAGGTTACAAGGTGATGATGGGGGTGATGATGACAGGGTGATGATGATGAGGGTGATGATGACAGGGGGGATGATGACAGGGTGATGATGATGAGGGTGATAATGACAGGGTGATGATGACAGGGAGGGATGATGACAGGGTGATGATGGGGGTGATGATGATGGGGGTGATGATGACAGGGTGATGATGACAGGTGGTGATGATGACGGGGTGATGATGACAGAGTGATAATGACAGGGTGATGATGACAGGGTGATGATGACGGGGTGATGATGACGGGGTGATGATGACAGAGTGATGATGACGAGGTGATAATGACAGGGTGATGATGATAGGGTGATGATGACGGGGTGATAATGACAGAGTGATGAAGACAGGGTGATGATGACAGGGTGATAATGACAGGGTGATGATGACAGGGGGGATGATGACAGGGTGATAATGACGGGGTGATGATGACAGGCGGGGATGATGACAGGGTGATGATGACAGGGTGATAATGACGGGGTGATGATGACAGGCGGGGATGATGACAGGGTGATGATGACAGGGTGATAATGACAGGGGGGATGATGACAGGGTGATGATGACAGGGGGTGATGATGATGACGGGGGTGATGATGACAGGGTGATAATGACAGGGGGGATGATGACAGGGTGATGATGACAGGGGGTGATGATGATGACGGGGGTGATGATGACAGGGGTGATGATGACAGGGGTGATGATGATGGGGTGATGATGACAGGGTGATAATGACAGGGTGATGATGACAGGGTGATGATGACAGGGGTGATGATGACAGGGTGATGATGACAGGGTGATGATGACGGGGGTGATGATGACAGGGTGATGATGACAGGGGTGATGATGACAGGGGTGATGATGATGGGGGTGATGATGACGGGGGTGATGATGACAGGGGTGATGATGATGGGGGTGATAATGACGGGGTGATAATGACGGGGTCATAATGACAGGGTGATAATGACAGGGTGATAATGACAGGGTGATGATGACGGTGATAATGACAGGGTGATGATGACAGGGTGATGATGATGAGGGTGATAATGACGGGGTGATGATGACAGGCGGGGATGATGACAGGGTGATGATGACGGGGTGATGATGACGGGGTGATGATGACGGGGTGATGATGACGGGGTGATGATGACGGGGTGATGATGACAGGGTGATGATGACGGGTGATGATGACAGGGTGATGATGACGGAGGTCTGGATGATGACAGGGGGGGATGATGACATGGGGGGGATGATGTATTTCCCACCCTAGGCTTTTAGTCGAGTCAATAACTTTTTCTAGGTTTTTGGGGTGAAATTAGGGGCCTCGGCTTATATTGGGAACGGCTAATACTTGAGTACATACGGTAAGTTGAATGCTTGCAGTTCTATGATCACAAACAGAGGATCACACACGCTGCATGCCCGATGAGATGGAGAACAAGGTGAGGTAGGTGGATCTGTTTGGTAAAAGTCGGCTTTCATATAGGTTGTCAGCATTTGGCAGTGCGTCTTCTTTTAGTGCTGAATTCAAACGATAAAAAACTCTCTATACGCGTTTCAGGTGCTAAATCCAACCCCTTCTTCAGTAGATGATTTGTATGAAATACAGCGAGTACATTTGTTTCTTATTAGAATAGACTGATAGCAACTTGTGGGATGGACTCAGAAACAATGGATTCAGAAACAAGTAAAACCAGGATTTTCAGGATGATATGAAATAGCATATATAGTCGAAATCAATATGAATTATTTTCATTTCATAAAAGTGTATATGTATCAATTAACAAAAGATCAATCACAAAAAAATCATCTCGCAAGTGACTTATGTAGTTCACAAATAGGACAGAAAAATTTGACAGAAAAATCTGACCTTGTTCACACCAGTGTGATAATCGATTATTCTCATTTCCATTGTAGTGAAAGGCTTTGGTATAAATATCTATGTGTGTGGCTCATAATGTGACCTGATAGAGCAAATAAACTCCATCAGAATGTGAAGCGTAGGAGATGAGAAAAATAAAAAACATGAATAATAAAACATGTTGTCAAAAATAAACATAAATAAAAACAAAAATAAATATAAACATTAATGTGCGATAGCTGTGAATGTGAAAAAATGAAAATAAATAATAAATAAATAGAATGATGAGAATCAATGAAGGTAAAAATGGATGAGGATAATAATAATAAAAATAAAATAAAAAATAAATAAATATGAAAATAAAAGTAGAAATAAAAATAAAAGTAAAAATAGATATAAAAATAGTAAAGTAAAAATAAATATAAAAATAGATATAGATATAAAAATATAAAAACTAGATGTAAAAATAAAAGTAAAAATAGATATAAAAATAAATGTAAAAATACAATAAAAAAAATGAATAGGATGAAATAATAATATGGGAAAATATATTGTATGAATAAATGATAAAAATAGCATTCAATAATCTTATATACATTCACAGACAAATGAAATACACTGGTGTTTATTCTCTCATTGTGTGGTGGTAAATGGTCTGGTCGAGGATCGGCCACCTCCGACGCGTTTCTTGCTATCCAGCGGCGGGTGTTGGTCCCGGACCAGACCCCCCTAGAGGAAACCAAACAATTCAAAGCTGTAATTGACCCCTTTGGGCTCCATTGTGTTAAATTAGTTAATTTTCTTACTCTCTGCCTTTGACATTTTCATCATGTAACTTCCACCTCTCCAGTCTTTTCTTATAACCTGAAAACCTATAAATTTTAGACTTGATGGATCCTTCATATGGCATTTTAGAAAATGTAGGTGTGGTGTCCAGGCACCGTATTTCATACTGTGCCTTAGTTGTTAGTCCCCAAAGTAAGAGTCCCTAGGACTGTCGGGGTCCGCTTCCCTAATTAACCCCTAGTCACCCCATAGTAACTTGATATTTATAAATATTATCTATATAAATAAATGTGTGGTAGACCTCTGGGGTAGGGGTAGCGTAGTCAGTGTATTGCTTCAGTATATCAGGGGTTAAGGTTAACCCTGTCACTTGTGACGCCAGGCTGAGGGCTAGTATGCTGAAGTAATTCTCCGGCCTATCGCTGCCCTTCCCAGTAACGATAGGTGCATGCATTTACTTAAAGACTTGCGGTACATCCAATGAACAGTAACAGTCTCATTAATACAGTCTCCATACACTTCAGTGACTGACAGTTGTTGCAGACCTTGACTTTTGTTATAAGTCTCAGAATTTAGGGTAATTTGCGAAGATCCGTCCAGATTTAGGGGATAGATAAGGTCCGGTGATCTTGCAGAGTGCGTAGGGATTGATTACTCTCACAGTTTAGTAAAGATCAGCCGTCGCTGCAAGGCTCGGGCCTAACTCACTGATGACAGCAGCGCAGATCCTTCCTTGTCAACAGCCCAGGAACAAGAGAGAGAGCTATGGCCGCCGCCCCCTTTTATGGGCAGGGGAGGGGCCTTTTTGGATTGGTCCATGGTCAGCTGTCACTCACCGTTACAAAGCCTGATGGGTGAACACCTGACTTCCTCCAAAGGTCATATACACAGAAACCATAGAGTCTTTGGAACGCATCACGTGACCCGCAGCGACGCTAACTAGGTAAGTACACTTACTATACAAATATATACACATTAAATTTAAATAATTTTAATTACAAAAGGTGTGACAAGGGGCTAGCTAAGGATGAGGACCCCACCTACACCCAGGGACTCTGACTTTGGGGACCTCACCACAAGGCAGCGGATGCAATCCGGTGCCGGGACACCACAAATGTATATGGTGTTACTCACTTGTTTTAGCGTCGCAGGACCTGCGGGTCATGTGACCCGGTTCACAGAACTCTATGGTTTTTGCTAAAGGACCTTTGGTGGATCTGGACATGTGATCACCCGCAATCCATTGTAACGGTCAGTGACATCTGATATGGACCAATCCAAAACGGCCAGCCCCTGCCCATATAAGGGAGCTGCGCCATTTTGTCGCTCTCTTGGGTTGCTGACTCTGGATGAGGTAGAACCTCCGCAGCTTACAAGACAATTACTAGGCCAAAGCCTTGCGGCCTCGGCCTGCGCTAGAGACGGATAGTTCTTACAATTCTCCGCTATCTCCGCAAGATCTCTGGACCTAATCTAACCCCTAAATCCAGCGAATCTATGCAAATTCAGTCCTCCTAATCTTAAGAGAACTTTCCGGTCCTAAGCATCTGTCAGTCACTGCTGTGCTGTCTATATAGACTCTGTTATCTGGACTGTTACCGATACTGCATGTACAGAAAATCTTCAGTAAAGTTCCTGCAAGTTTTAAGTTCAGCACTGCTGTGGACAATCCATTTATTTTACACTCACCTATCGCTCTTGGGAAGGCATTACTACAGAGTTTTAACCCTCACCCTGGCGTCACGAGTGACAAGGGTTACATTAACCCCTCATATACTACAGCAACAACCCAACTACCCTACACCCCATCCAGGCTACCACATAGAGATAATGGATGTTTTTGTTCCCCCTTTTTTATGTTATTAATATGTTCCGCTACCCTCACTTTTAGCCATCTTTTGATTCTTCCTACATATTGTTTGCGGCACCCACATTCCAAAATATACAAAACCCCCTTTGTATTGCAGGTAATACATTCTTCAATCTGCCATTTGAAGTCATTCACCTGGGAATGGACGACAAATGTCTTTCTTGGATCAGTGGTTGCCGCGCAACCACTGCAGGAACCGCAGTATTGATCCAAGATTGGGTTTGATTGGATTTTATAGGAGGTTTTATGGTTGGAGCCAGGGTCGCCATCAGGAATTTCGGGGCCCCATAAAGTCATAGTGTCTGGACCCCCCCGACACACACTCACCAAAAGCAATAGTCCAAAAAAATACTCTATACCACAGTTTTAGCTCTGGTCAGAAAACTGAATACAGGGCACAAATGTGCCGACCGAAGTCACTACAGTGACCCCCCGACCTACGATGGCCCCGACATATGATCATTTCAGCATACGATCACTCTCAGAGACCATCACATGTTGGAGGCAGCATCAACATACGATGCTTTTGCATGTCGGGGCCATCGCATAAACGGCTATCCAGCAGCGCAGACTGCTTCAGCTGCCCCCGGATAGCCGTTTACGGTGCCCCGTGTGGTCCGCTGACGATCACTTACCTGTCCTCGGGGCTCCGGTGCGTCCTCTTCAGGATCCCCTGCATCATCAGCGCTCTCCATCGTCATCATCACGTCGCTGCGCATGCCGTCCCATCATCCAATAGGAGCAGCGTGCGTAGCGACGTGATGGCGGCGACGGAGAGCGAGGATGCTGGGGAAGCAGAGGCCTTGCCAAAGCATCAGGGACACCCCGGGGACGCGGCGACAGCGATGAAAGGCGACATCCAGGGCAGCGGTGAAGAGCGGTGATGGTCCGGAGCGGCGGGGACACGTGAGTATAACCTCCAATACCAGTGGTCTTCAACCTGCGGACCTCCAGATGTTGCAAAACTACAACTCCCAGCATGCCCGGACAGCCAACGGCTGTCCGGGCATGCTGGGTGTTGTACTTTTGCAACATCTGGAGGTACACAGGTTGTAGACCACTGTCCTATACTTTACATTGCACGGATCCCTCAACATACGATGGTTTCAACAAACGATGGTCCATTTGGAACGGATTCCCATCGTATGTTGAGGGACCACTGTATAGAACTCCAGTTGACTCATTCAAATGAATTAGATACGGGCCGTGTCCGGTGACCAGATCATCAAAAAGTAATGTGAACCCAGCCTTACGGTGAAGGGCGGTGGCAGGGAGAGGGCACAGCTTCTATACTCCATGACAAGTAAAGGGCTCACATTACTTTCCTAGCTTTATGTACTGCCTGTCACCCAGCTTTCCTAGCCTCCTGAAGAGAATATATGTCTGGTGAAGCAGCTATTTTGAAGACATTAAGTACCAGATGTCCCACTAGTCTTCTGCTATTCAGGAGTCTTATAAAGCTTGGGAAGTACTGTATGAAAGGTTGTATCAGGGCATGCTGTGAGTTGTAGTTAGTGAAAGGCTGCACTAGAGTTCTCCTTTATTATTGTTTTATTCTTTTTCTTTCTTTCCTTCTTCCCGTTCTCAGCCTTCTCAGGGTCGGTCCTAATAAGTTACATTTTCTGTAACTAAAGTTGCTTGCTAAAGAATTTCGCTATCTGTTAATTGGCGCTATGTACACTGGGAAGAAGTGTGTAAAATCAAATCAATGATATCACCTTTTAGAGGTGTCCAGATTTTAATTGGTCAATGTAAATACGCCCTTGTGCCCTTTTTATACTGATGCAATAAAGTCAGAGTGTGTTCGCCATACTTGTCTGTTATCTTTTCCTATGAGGGAGACATTCTCCTGGTGCCAGAGAAGGTGACACAAACCAAGGTAGAACTAAGACACTATATGCCAGGGGTATATAGTGAGGAGCAGCAGATCCTTTCACTGTAAGTCTGCCTTTAACCCCTTAAGGACGCAGGACGTAAATGTACGTCCTGGTGAGGTGGTACTTAACGCACCAGGACATACATTTACGTCCTGTGCATAACCGCGGGCATCGGAGCGATGCCCGTGTCATGCGCGGCTGATTCCGGCTGCTGATCGCAGCCAGGAACCCGCCGGCAATGGCCGACGCCCGCGATCTCACGGGCGTCCGCCATTAACCCCTCAGGTGCCGGGATCAATACAGATCCCGGCATCTGCGGCAGTGCGCGATTTGAATGAATGATCGGATCGCCCGCAGCGCTGCTGCGGGGATCCGATCATTCATAACGCCGCACGGAGGTCCCCTCTCCTTCCTCCGTGCGGCTCCCGGCGTCTCCTGTTCTGGTCTGAGATCGAGCAGACCAGAGCAGGAGATGACCGATAATACTGATCTGTTCTATGTCCTATACATAGAACAGATCAGTATTAGCAATCATGGTATTGCTATGAATAGTCCCCTATGGGGACTATTCAAGTGTAAAAAAAAAAATGTAAAAGAATGTAAAAGTAAAAAAAAAGTGAAAAATCCCCTCCCCCAATAAAAAAGTAAAACGTCCGTTTTTTCCTATTTTACTCCCAAAAAGCGTAAAAAATAAATTTTATAGACATATTTGGTATCGCCGTGTGCGTAAATGTCCAAACTATTAAAATAAAATGTTAATGATCCCATACGGTGAACGGCGTGAACGAAAAAAAATAATCCAAAATTGATACTTTTTTAATACATTTTATTTAAAAAAATTATAAAAAATGTATTAAAAGTTTTTTATATGCAAATGTGGTATCAAAAAAATTACAGATCATGGAGCAAAAAATGAGCCCCCATACCGCCGCTTATACGGAAAAATAAAAAAGTAAGAGGTCATCAAAATAAAGGGATTATAAACGTACTAATTTGGTTAAAAAGTTTGTGATTTTTTTTAAGCGCAACAATAATATAAAAGTATATAATAATGGGTATCATTTTAATCGTATTGACCCTCAGAATAAAGAACACACATCATTTTTACCATAAATTGTACGGCGTGAAAACGAAACCTTCCAAAATTAGCAAAATTGCGTTTTTCTTTTTAGTTTCCCCACAAAAATAGTGTCTTTTGGTTGCTCCATACATTTTATGATATAATGAGTGATGTCATTACAAAGGACAACTGTTCGTGCAAAAAACAAGCCCCCATACTTGTCTGTGGATGAAAATATAAAAGAGTTATGATTTTTAGAAGGCGAGGAGGAAAAAATGAAAAGGTAAAAATTAAATTGTCTGAGTCCTTAAGGCCAAAATGGGCTGAGTCCTTAAGGGGTTAAAGGAAAACTGTCACATATTTTCTCCCGCACTATCCACAGGTATTGGTGGATAGTGCGGGAGACGCTGATTAAAACGAGCCCTACCTTGGTCTGATCCGTGCCGACGTTCGCCCGCAATTGTAGTTTTAATCTCTGTGTATATCCTGCTGTAACTGGCAAAGGCGGGGCTTCTGCGGGCTAACGGGCACTGACGTCAGCGCCGCTCATGAATATTCATCCCCCCCTCTGGTTAGGAGCGGCGAAGAGAGGGAGAACTGGAGGGATGAATATTCATGAGCGGCGCTGACGTCAGTGCCCGTTAGCCCGCAGAAGCCCCGCCTTTGCCAGTTACAGCAGGATATACACAGAGATTAAAACTACAATTGCGGGCGAACGTCGGCACGGATCAGACCAAGGTAGGGCTCGTTTTAATCAGCGTCTCCCGCACTATTCACTGATACCTGTGTATAGTGCGGGAGAAAATATGTGACAGTTTTCCTTTAAGGGCAGAGTACTATTGTGACATCTGTTATTTCCCTCCCTGTCATCTCTCTAATATGGCTATTTTACCAGACACATATTCCCTTCAGGAGAGTGGGAAAGCTGGGTGACAGACAGTACACACAGCTTTCCCAGTCACCTGATGAGAGCCCCCATATACCCAAGTAGAGCCCCCATATACCCAAGTAATGCCCCACACTGTGCAACACACACATAAATTCATACACAGACAAACAATGCACAGAAATAAAGGGGGAGATTTATCAAAACCTGTGCAGAGGAAGAGTGGTGCAGTTGCCCATAGCAACCAATCAGATTGCTTCTTTCATTTTCCACAGGCCTCTAAAGAGGCCTGTGGAAAATGAAAGATGCAATCTGATTGGTTGCTATAGGCAACTGCACCGCTCTTCCTCTGCACAGGTTTTGATAAATCCCCCCCAACATGTATACATTATATACACACATGATTAGGCTCAAGATACACATACATATATACACACACACACACCTAGTTTTTAGGCAGAATTTAGCAGCCCCAGGGGGGTCCACATCTTCCGTGACTTTTAGTTTCAGTTTCACTTTAGTTTCAGGCTTCAGACTGAGCACCTTGCAGCCCCCTCCTTCTCCTATTTCCCGACTGCTGAGGTGTATACAGCAAGAGGCCTGTGTGGGGGAGGGGCCCAGGAGAGGGGCCCAGGTACAGGCAGGGCATGGGGGAGGGGAGAGGATGGGGTCCCGTGATTTTGGAGGGGCAAGCTGTGCATAACTAGCTTGCCCCCTGACTGGTGAGCAGTTAAGGGGTTAAGAAATATACAGGCAAGGTTTTTAGCCCCCTCTCCCGCCTGTAAAACTTGTGAGTAAATATAGTGGTATGTCCCATGGGTGGGGGGGAAGGAGTGCACCAATCAGGGGTGTAATAGTTTCCCGGGCTTTCAGGGGCCCTCCCCTGGGTATTTATAGCTGTGGTGCCTCCCTTCCCCGCCTCAATCTGCCCAGGACCCGGAGTTTTTCCCTCCCTCCCTCCCTTTTTGTATCTCTGTTTATTGTAAGTCACAGCTTGGCGGTAAGAAGACGGTGAAAGCGGGGTCAACCCGGGGTAGACCTCCACACAGGACAGTGTGGCAGCACCTCTCGGGTTGGTAAGAAGCCAATCAGTGTCTTTGTTACAGTTAAATTGTTATTTATATAAGTAATTTTATAAATAAAGCTGTGGCCGATCCCCACCCATAAAAAGTTGAATTGTTGTTGTGTCAGTTATTATTTAATTAATTATTGTAATAAGGGGGAGGGGTAGTTATAGCCTGCTAGGAGCTAATTGGGTCTCAACAGTCTAGCTAAGTAAAAAGAAGGAGCCCTGTTGCCTTGCAAGGATCTTGTTCATTTTACTGACATTAGGTGTAGAGTGCGAGAGGAGGGTGAAAGCGTCAACAGCTGCGGGCCCCTCTACACAATGCTTCTGGTCCGGGCCCCTCTACACAATGCTTCTGGTCCGGGCCCCTCTACACAATGCTTCTGGTCCGGGCCCCTCTACACAATGCTTCTGGTCCGGGCCCCTCTACACAATGCTTCTGGTCCGGGCCCCTCTACACAATGCTTCTGGTCCGGGCCCCTCTACACAATGCTTCTGGTCCGGGCCCCTCTACACAATGCTTCTGGTCCGGGCCCCTCTACACAATGCTTCTGGTCCGGGCCCCTCTACACAATGCTTCTGGTCCGGGCCCCTCTACACAATGCTTCTGGTCCGGGCCCCTCTACACAATGCTTCTGGTCCGGGCCCCTCTACACAATGCTTCTGGTCCGGGCCCCTCTACACAATGCTTCTGGTCCGGGCCCCTCTACACAATGCTTCTGGTCCGGGCCCCTCTACACAATGCTTCTGGTCCGGGCCCCTCTACACAATGCTTCTGGTCCGGGCCCCTCTACACAATGCTTCTGGTCCGGGCCCCTCTACACAATGCTTCTGGTCCGGGCCCCTCTACACAATGCTTCTGGTCCGGGCCCCTCTACACAATGCTTCTGGTCCGGGCCCCTCTACACAATGCTTCTGGTCCGGGCCCCTCTACACAATGCTTCTGGTCCGGGCCCCTCTACACAATGCTTCTGGTCCGGGCCCCTCTACACAATGCTTCTGGTCCGGGCCCCTCTACACAATGCTTCTGGTCCGGGCCCCTCTACACAATGCTTCTGGTCCGGGCCCCTCTACACAATGCTTCTGGTCCGGGCCCCTCTACACAATGCTTCTGGTCCGGGCCCCTCTACACAGTGCTTCTGGTCCGGGCCCCTCTACACAGTGCTTCTGGTCCGGGCCCCTCTACACAATGCTTCTGGTCCGGGCCCCTCTACACAATGCTTCTGGTCCGGGCCCCTCTACACAATGCTTCTGGTCCGGGCCCCTCTACACAGTGCTTCTGGTCCGGGCCCCTCTACACAATGCTTCTGGTCCGGGCCCCTCTACACAATGCTTCTGGTCCGGGCCCCTCTACACAATGCTTCTGGTCCGGGCCCCTCTACACAATGCTTCTGGTCCGGGCCCCTCTACACAATGCTTCTGGTCCGGGCCCCTCTACACAATGCTTCTGGTCCGGGCCCCTCTACACATTGCTTCTGGTCCGGGCCCCTCTACACAATGCTTCTGGTCCGGGCCCCTCTACACAATGCTTCTGGTCCGGGCCCCTCTACACAATGCTTCTGGTCCGGGCCCCTCTACACAATGCTTCTGGTCCGGGCCCCTCTACACAATGCTTCTGATCCGGGCCCCTCTACACAATGCTTCTGGTCCGGGCCCCTCTACACAATGCTTCTGGTCCGGGCCCCTCTACACAATGCTTCTGGTCCGGGCCCCTCTACACAATGCTTCTGGTCCGGGCCCCTCTACACAATGCTTCTGGTCCAGGCCCCTCTACACAATGCTTCTGGTCCGGGCCCCTCTACACAATGCTTCTGGTCCGGGCCCCTCTACACAATGCTTCTGGTCCGGGCCCCTGGCGGCAGTACTGCCCTGATGGCGGCCTGGATGGAGCTATGGTTATTCCTAAATTAGGAGCTTTTGTGTATATTATTGGTGGATGACGTGTTAATATTTCACCTATTATTTTATCTTGTTTGACAATTCCCCAATGTTTCTTGATAATTTGTTCCACCTTTAGATGTGTACTATTGAAAGGTAAAACGATTTTAAATTCAGGGCTCAGTTTTGGAGATGTAGTTTCTTTTGGAATTAAAATGTTGTTCTATCGAGCCCTTTAATTTTCTCTAGTGGTTTATGTAACATGTCGTCTGGATACTCTTTCTCATGAAATTGAATAGTCAAATGTTCTGCTTCTTGTAAAATGTCATTTTCCGTACAGTTACGTTTTAGACGGCGGTATTGTCCACCAGGGACGTTTAGTAACCGCCGAGGTAGATGGCAACTTTGGAAATCAATTTTGTAACAATTTTTTGCTGTTGGTTTAATATAAGTGTTACATTTTAAAGGGTAGCTCCCCCCAAGTACTATATAATCTAATATGTACGGCTAACGTATGCATCGCTAGGAGCCTGGCGTTAGCCCTACGCTATTTGCGTAGTAGTGCGCATGCGCAGTACTACGTTAGCTGCGCACAAGGCTTTTAAATCTGTTCCCGTACCCTGAGAGCTGACAGGGACGGGGAACAGAGCCGCGCTCGGCATTCTTGTGACACTGCTAGTGGGCACAGGGACCCCGCTAGCGGTGATGGTAGCGCTCGCGCTCACGGGGGGCACATTTGACACCGCTAGTGGGCACAGGGACCACGCTGGCGCGGGGGGCGGGTGACTTACCCATCCGGAGGATCAGCGCAGCAATGAGTGCACGCGCTGCCTCCAGACAGGGTAACGGGGGCAGGCGGGGCCGTGCGCGAGGCCAGTGGAGCTGGCCAATGCGTGCAGCCCCAGCTATCAGCGTGCTCGCTCTCGCCTGTTTGATTGACAGGCGGGAGAGAGCACCGCAGTGACTGAATTTCAACTCATTGCCAGGCTTAAATGAGTCGAAATTCTGTAGTGACGTCACTGCCGAATGCATTCGGCCACTAGGAGGGCGACCCCTAGTGGCCGAATTTAAAAGTGATTTTAGACTGGTTTAAAATCACTTTTTTTAATGAAAGTATATAAGAGATATGTTGTAGTACTTAAGTACTACAACTACTACAACATATCAATTTTTTTATTTCATGACAGTGCCCATTTAAGTGTCCGTCTATTGCTTTAATTTCCAAATCCAAGAACTCTATGGGGGAGATTTATCAAAACCTGTGCAAAGGAAAAGTTGCCCATAGCAACCAATCAGATCGCTTCTTTCATTTTTAACAAGGCCTCTGCAAAATGAAAGCAGCGATCTGATTGGTTGCTATGGGCAACTGGGCAACTTTTCCTTTGCACAGGTTTTGATAAATCTCCCCCATAGAGTTCTTGGATTTGGAAATGTGTATTGCTAATGGTGGAAGTAAATAATAAATTGTGAAAATTAGTGTTTAAACCGTGAATAAATAATTGTAAATCAACCAAAGACCCCTTCTAAATAAAAAAAAAATATCCATATACCATTGCCAGAGCACCAGGTCCGCACCAAGTCTGGGATAGATGTTGTCTTCCTCCCATGCTGCCATAAAAAGATTGGCGTAACTTGGCTCGAATCTGGTATCCATGGCAGTACCGGTCTGCTGTAAATAATAATCACCCTCGAATTGTGAGTGAGAATAAAGTAGATTGCCTGTGTTAGAAAGTCCACCTCTTCTCGTTTAATTTCTTCCTCCGTTAAAAATTTCTCGACCGCCTTTAGACCCAAATCGTGTTGGATTATGGTATATAATGAGGACACATTAAGTGTCGCCATAATGTGATGCTCCATCCATGGGAAAGTCTCAGCCATAGCCACCACCTGAGAAGTGTCCTTTAAATATGATTTAGTTTGTTGGACAAATGGTTGCAGGAATTTATCCACGTATTGAGATAGGTTTGAAGTGAGAGAACTTATCCCAGATACGATGGGTCTGCAGGGGGGATTTAGTAAATTCTTGTGTGTTTTAGGTAGACAATAGAACACAGGCAATCTACCTTGGGTGCTCAAAATAAACTTAAAGTCATTAGTGGTAATAATACCCTTCCCCAGTGCTAAGTGACATAATTCATGCAATTGTGTGGTGTAATCTTACGTGGGATCTCTAGTCAATTTCATGTACGTGCGGGTATCCCCCAACTGTCTTAGACGTAGCACGTAGTATGTATGCGCGTCAGAAAAGCTATTGTTGTCCGTACCTTGGGGTCGGAGTCTTTATTGCCCCCATGCCTAGCCCAGGATTCAGCGGTATACCTTCGGGTGATTTTAGGCTAAACCACGCCCTGGCGTCACAAATACAAGGGGTTAATGCCATCTGCCCCTAGGGTAACAGCATTATACAGATATGGTGAACATTGTATCAGTAGATAGGACCCCCTACAGATATAGTGAACATTGTATCAGTAGATAGGACCACCTACAGATATAGTGAACATTGTATCAGTAGATAGGACCCCCTACAGATATAGTGAACATTGTATCAGTAGATAGGACCACCTACAGATATAGTGAACATTGTATCAGTAGATAGGACCCCCCTACACATATAGTGAACATTGTATCAGTAGATAGGACCCCTACAGATATAGTGAACATTGTATCAGTAGATAGGACCCCCCTACAGATATAGTGAACATTGTATCAGTAGATAGGACCCCCTACAGATATGGTGAACATTGTATCAGTAGATAGGACCCCCTACAGATATAGTGAACATTGTATCAGTAGATAGGACCACCTACAGATATAGTGAACATTGTATCAGTAGATAGGACCCCCTACAGATATAGTGAACATTGTATCAGTAGATAGGACCACCTACAGATATAGTGAACATTGTATCAGTAGATAGGACCCCCCTACACATATAGTGAACATTGTATCAGTAGATAGGACCCCTACAGATATAGTGAACATTGTATCAGTAGATAGGACCCCCTACAGATATAGTGAACATTGTATCAGTAGATAGGACCCCCCTACAGATATAGTGAACATTGTATCAGTAGATAGGACCCCCCTACAGATATAGTGAACATTGTATCAGTAGATAGGACCCCCCTACAGATATAGTGAACATTGTATCAGTAGATAGGACCCCCTACAGATATAGTGAACATTGTATGAGTAGATAGGACCCCCTACACATATAGTGAACATTGTATCAGTAGATATGACCCCCTACAGATATAGTGAACATTGTATCAGTAGATATGACCCCCTACAGATATAGTGAACCTTGTATCAGTAGATAGGACCCCCCTACAGATATAGTGAACATTGTATCAGTAGATAGGACCCCCTACAGATATAGTGAACAATGTATCAGTAGATAGGACCCCCTACAGATATAGTGAACAATGTATCAGTAGATAGGACCCCCTACAGATATAGTGAACATTGTATCAGTAGATAGGACCCCCTACAGATAAAGTGAACATTGTATCAGTAGATAGGACCCCCCTACAGATATAGTGAACATTGTATCAGTAGATAGGACCCCCTACAGATATAGTGAACAATGTATCAGTAGATAGGACCCCCTACAGATATAGTGAACATTGTATCAGTAGATAGGACCCCCTACAGATAAAGTGAACATTGTATCAGTAGATAGGACCCCCCTACAGATATAGTGAACATTGTATCAGTAGATAGGACCCCCTACAGATATAGTGAACAATGTATCAGTAGATAGGACCCCCTACAGATATAGTGAACATTGTATCAGTAGATAGGACCCCCTACAGATATAGTGAACATTGTATCAGTAGATAGGACCCCCCTACAGATATAGTGAACATTGTATCAGTAGATAGGACCCCCTACAGATATAGTGAACATTGTATCAGTAGATATGACCCCCTACACATATAGTGAACATTGTATCAGTAGATAGGACCCCCTACAGATATAGTGAACATTGTATCAGTAGATAGAACCCCCTACAGATATAGTGAACATTGTATCAGTAGATAGGACCCCCTACAGATATAGTGAACAATGTATCAGTAGATAGGACCCCCTACAGATATAGTGAACATTGTATCAGTAGATAGGACCCCCCTACAGATATAGTGAACAATGTATCAGTAGATAGGACCCCCTACAGATATAGTGAACATTGTATCAATAGATAGGACCCCCTACAGATATAGTGAACATTGTATCAGTAGATAGGACCCCTACAGATATAGTGAACATTGTATCAGTAGATAGGACCCCCTACAGATATAGTGAACATTGTATCAGTAGATAGGACCCCCTACAGATATAGTGAACATTGTATCAGTAGATAGGACCCCCCTACAGATATAGTGAACATTGTATGAGTAGATAGGACCCCCTACAGATATAGTGAACATTGTATCAGTAGATAGGACCCCTACAGATATAGTGAACATTGTATGAGTAGATAGGACCCCCTACAGATAAAGTGAACATTGTATCAGTAGATAGGACCCCCTACAGATATAGTGAACATTGTATCAGTAGATAGGACCCCCTACAGATATAGTGAACATTGTATCAGTAGATAGGACCCCTACAGATATAGTGAACATTGTATGAGTAGATAGGACCCCTACAGATATAGTGAACATTGTATCAGTAGATAGGACCCCCCTACAGATATAGTGAACATTGTATCAGTAGATAGGACCCCCTACAGATATAGTGAACATTGTATCAGTAGATAGGACCCCCTACAGATATAGTGAACATTGTATCAGTAGATAGGACCCCCTACAGATATAGTGAACAATGTATCAGTAGATAGGACCCCCTACAGATATAGTGAACATTGTATCAGTAGATAGGACCCCCTACAGATATAGTGAACATTGTATCAGTAGATAGGACCCCCTACAGATATAGTGAACATTGTATCAGTAGATAGGACCCCCTACAGATATAGTGAACATTGTATCAGTAGATAGGACCCCCTACAGATATGGTGAACATAGTATCAGTAGATAGGACCCCCTACAGATATAGTGAACATTGTATCAGTAGATAGGACCCCCTACAGATATAGTGAACATTGTATCAGTAGATAGGACCCCCTACAGATATAGTGAACATTGTATCAGTAGATAGGACCCCTACAGATATAGTGAACATTGTATCAGTAGATAGGACCCCCTACAGATATAGTGAACAATGTATCAGTAGATAGGACCCCCTACAGATATAGTGAACATTGTATCAGTAGATAGGACCCCCTACAGATATAGTGAACATTGTATCAGTAGATAGGAACCCTACAGATATAGTGAACATTGTATCAGTAGATAGGACCCCCTACAGATATGGTGAACAATGTATCAGTAGATAGGACCCCCTACAGATATAGTGAACATTGTATCAGTAGATAGGACCCCCCTACAGATATAGTGAACATTGTATCAGTAGATAGGACCCCCTACAGATATAGTGAACATTGTATCAGTACATAGGACCCCTACACATATAGTGAACATTGTATCAGTAGATAGGAACCCTACAGATATAGTGAACATTGTATCAGTAGATAGGACCCCCTACAGATATAGTGAACATTGTATCAGTAGATAGGACCCCCTACAGATATAGTGAACATTGTATCAGTAGATAGGACCCCCTACAGATATAGTGAACATTGTATCAGTAGATCGGACCCCCTACAGATATAGTGAACATTGTATCAGTAGATAGGACCCCCTACAGATATAGTGAACATTGTATCAGTAGATAGGACCCCCTACAGATATAGTGCACATTGTATCAGTAGATAGGACCCCCTACACATATAGTGAACATTGTATCAGTAGATAGGACCCCCTACAGATATAGTGAACATTGTATCAGTAGATAGGACCCCCTACACATATAGTGAACATTGTATCAGTAGATAGGACCCCCTACAGATATAGTGAACATTGTATCAGTAGATAGGACCCCCTACAGATGTAGTGAACATTGTATCAGTAGATAGGACCCCCTACACATATAGTGAACATTGTATCAGTAGATAGGACCCCCTACAGATATAGTGAACATTGTATCAGTAGATAGGACCCCCTACACAAATAGTGAACATTGTATCAGTAGATAGGACCCCCTACAGATATAGTGAACATTGTATCAGTAGATAGGACCCCCTACAGATGTAGTGAACATTGTATCAGTAGATAGGACCCCCTACAGATATAGTGAACATTGTATCAGTAGATAGGACCCCCCTACAGATATAGTGAACATTGTATCAGTAGATAGGACCCCCTACAGATATAGTGAACATTGTATCAGTAGATAGGACCCCCTACAGATATAGTGAACATTGTATCAGTAGATAGGACCCCCTACAGATATAGTGAACAATGTATCAGTAGATAGGACCCCCTACAGATATAGTGAACATTGTATCAGTAGATAGGACCCCCTACAGATATAGTGAACATTGTATCAGTAGATAGGACCCCCTACAGATGTAGTGAACATTGTATCAGTAGATAGGACCCCCTACAGATATAGTGAACATTGTATCAGTAGATAGGACCCCTACAGATATAGTGAACATTGTATCAGTAGATAGGACCCCCTACAGATATAGTGAACATTGTATCAGTAGATAGGACCCCTACAGATATAGTGAACATTGTATCAGTAGATAGGACCCCCTACAGATATAGTGAACATTGTATCAGTAGATAGGACCCCTACAGATATGGTGAACAATGTGTCAGTAGATAGGACCCCCCTACAGATATAGTGAACATTGTATCAGTAAATAGGACCCCCTACAGATGTACCCCCCCCAACGCCCATAAGAATGACGCATTACCTGTAATATTCTCTGTGTGATCACTGATGATGATTCTGAGCGGTAATGGTTAATTCTCCCGTCTATTTAGTTGTCGCGCTCGGGGCGTAATTATTCTCTTTCCTTTCTATACATAAAGCTAAATCACTCCAGACATCGCAGTAACTCAAATCTCTCCAGTGTTTTTTATTTTTTCTTATCCTATAAAAAGTTCTGCAGATAATGTAAGAGCCGTAATCATTCATCTTCCGCGCTGCAACGTTCTAGATTCTGTCTCATAATTTTGTTGTAAATTTTGTAAAACATATGTTTTTATACCTATATTTTAGTATCCCGGGCACTTAAATTCCTATGGAAGCTCCATTTACTTAGCGGGACGCCCCATCTCAATCAAAGCAATGCCCACATTTATCCCAAGGACGGACGCAAAGGTTTATAGGAGAACTCCAAGCGGTTTTATCATGGGGCGCCATAGTCATCTGAGACCCCGCAGGAGCAGTGAGGGCATATCTCTAAGATGTTTGACAACTTTTTATTTCTTAAAGTATACTTTCCTCCACTTTGGTCACAAACTCTTCCATCCATCATGGTGGCGTAATCTCAGGGATGACAGGATGTACTGGGGAGGTATTATGGGGGATGAAAGAATAAAAGATTTAGACTTTTTGCATTACGGTCAAAAAATGATGAAGTCTTCACGGCCGAGAGACGTCTTCAAGTTTGATTTAAAGACTTTTTGTCTTGTGAGCTAAAAAAAATCATTAACAAAGAAAATAGAGAAATAGAGAGATAGAGAGATCTTCTTACTGCACGTGTCAGGGAGGTGAACAGTATAATCTCCTCTACAACCTATGGGTTATATACAGGAGGTGAACAGTATAATCTCCTCTACAACCTATGGGTTATATACAGGAGGTGAACAGTACAATCTCCTCTACAGCCTATGGGTTATATACAGGAGGTGAACAGTATAATCTCCACTACAACCTATGGGTTATATATAGGAGGTGAACAGTATAATCTCCTCTACACCCTATGGGTTATATACAGGAGGTGAACAGTATAATCTCCTCTACAACCTATGGGTTATATACAGGAGGTGAACAGTATAATCTCCTCTACAACCTATGGGTTATATACAGGAGGTGAACAGTATAATCTCCTCTACAACCTATGGGTTATATACAGGAGGTGAACAGTATAATCTCCTCTACAGCCTATGGGTTATATACAGGAGGTGAACAGTATAATCTCCTCTACAACCTATGGGTTATATACAGGAGGTGAACAGTATAATCTCCTCTACAACCTATGGGTTATATACAGGAGGTGAACAGTATAATCTCCTCTACAGCCTATGGGTTATATACAGGAGGTGAACAGTATAATCTCCTCTACAGCCTATGGGTTATATACAGGAGGTGAACAGTATAATCTCCTCTACAGCCTATGGGTTATATACAGGAGGTGAACAGTATAATCTCCTCTACAACCTATGGGTTATATACAGGAGGGGAACACTATAATCTCCTCTACAGCCTATGGGTTATATACAGGAGGTGAACAGTATAATCTCCTCTACAGCCTATGGGTTATATACAGGAGGTGAACAGTATAATATCTACAACCTATAGGTTATATACAGGTGAACAATATAATCTCCTCTACAACCTATGGGTTATATACAGGAGGTGAACAGTATAATCTCCTCTACAACCTATGGGTTATATACAGGAGGTGAACAGTATAATCTCCTCTACAGCCTATGGGTTATATACAGGAGGTGAACAGTATAATCTCTACAACCTATGGGTTATATACAGGTGAACAGTATAATCTCCTCTACAGCCTATGGGTTATATACAGGAGGTGAACAGTATAATCTCCTCTACAGCCTATGGGTTATATACAGGAGGTGAACAGTATAATCTCCTCTACAGCCTATGGGTTATATACAGGAGGTGAACAGTATAATCTCCTCTACAGCCTATGGGTTATATACAGGAGGTGAACAGTATAATCTCCTCTACAGCCTATGGGTTATATACAGGAGGTGAACAGTATAATCTCCTCTACAACCTATGGGTTATATACAGGAGGTGAACAGTATAATCTCCTCTACAGCCTATGGGTTATATACAGGAGGTGAACAGTATAATCTCCTCTACAATCTATGGGTTATATACAGGAGGTGAACAGTATAATCTCCTCTACAACCTATGGGTTATATACAGGAGGTGAACAGTATAATCTCCTCTACAGCCTATGGGTTATATACAGGAGGTGAACAGTATAATCTCCTCTACAGCCTATGGGTTATATACAGGAGGTGAACAGTATAATCTCCTCTACAGCCTATGGGTTATATACAGGAGGTGAACAGTATAATCTCCTCTACAATCTATGGGTTATATACAGGAGGTGAACAGTATAATCTCCTCTACAACCTATGGGTTATATACAGGTGGGGAACAGTATAATCTCCTCTACAACCTATGGGTTATATACAGGAGGTGAACAGTATAATCTCCTCTACAGCCTATGGGTTATATACAGGAGGTGAACAGTATAATCTCCTCTACAGCCTATGGGTTATATACAGGAGGTGAACAGTATAATCTCCTCTACAACCTATGGGTTATATACAGGAGGTGAACAGTATAATCTCCTCTACAGCCTATGGGTTATATACAGGAGGTGAACAGTATAATCTCCTCTACAGCCTATGGGTTATATACAGGAGGTGAACAGTATAATCTCCTCTACAACCTATGGGTTTTATACAGGTGGGGAACAGTATAATCTCCTCTACAACCTATGGGTTATATACAGGAGGTGAACAGTATAATCTCCTCTACAGCCTATGGGTTATATACAGGAGGTGAACAGTATAATCTCCTCTACAGCCTATGGGTTATATACAGGAGGTGAACAGTATAATCTCCTCTACAACCTATGGGTTATATACAGGAGGTGAACAGTATAATCTCCTCTACAGCCTATGGGTTATATACAGGAGGTGAACAGTATAATCTCCTCTACAGCCTATGGGTTATATACAGGAGGTGAACAGTATAATCTCCTCTACAGCCTATGGGTTATATACAGGAGGTGAACAGTATAATCTCCTCTACAACCTATGGGTTATATACAGGAGGTGAACAGTATAATCTCCTCTACAGCCTATGGGTTATATACAGGAGGTGAACAGTATAATCTCCTCTACAGCCTATGGGTTATATACAGGAGGGGAACAGTATAATCTCCTCTACAGCCTATGGGTTATATACAGGAGGTGAACAGTATAATCTCCTCTACAGCCTATGGGTTATATACAGGAGGTGAACAGTATAATCTCCTCTACAGCCTATGGGTTATATACAGGAGGTGAACAGTATAATCTCCTCTACAACCTATGGGTTATATACAGGAGGTGAACAGTATAATCTCCTCTACAACCTATGGGTTATATACAGGAGGTGAACAGTATAATCTCCTCTACAACCTATGGGTTATATACAGGAGGTGAACAGTATAATCTCCTCTACAACCTATGGGTTATATACAGGAGGGGAACAGTATAATCTCCTCTACAGCCTATGGGTTATATACAGGAGGTGAACAGTATAATCTCCTCTACAGCCTATGGGTTATATACAGGAGGGGAACAGTATAATCTCCTCTACAGCCTATGGGTTATATACAGGAGGTGAACAGTATAATCTCCACTACAACCTATGGGTTATATACAGGAGGTGAACAGTATAATCTTCTCTACAGCCTATGGGTTATATACAGGAGGTGAACAGTATAATCTCCTCTACAGCCTATGGGTTATATACAGGAGGTGAACAGTATAATCTCCTCTACAGCCTATGGGTTATATACAGGAGGTGAACAGTATAATCTCCTCTACAGCCTATGGGTTATATACAGGAGGTGAACAGTATAATCTCCTCTACAGCCTATGGGTTATATACAGGAGGTGAACAGTATAATCTCCTCTACAGCCTATGGGTTATATACAGGAGGTGAACAGTATAATCTCCTCTACAACCTATGGGTTTTATACAGGTGGGGAACAGTATAATCTCCTCTACAACCTATGGGTTATATACAGGAGGTGAACAGTATAATCTCCTCTACAGCCTATGGGTTATATACAGGAGGTGAACAGTATAATCTCCTCTACAGCCTATGGGTTATATACAGGAGGTGAACAGTATAATCTCCTCTACAACCTATGGGTTATATACAGGAGGTGAACAGTATAATCTCCTCTACAGCCTATGGGTTATATACAGGAGGTGAACAGTATAATCTCCTCTACAGCCTATGGGTTATATACAGGAGGTGAACAGTATAATCTCCTCTACAGCCTATGGGTTATATACAGGAGGTGAACAGTATAATCTCCTCTACAACCTATGGGTTATATACAGGAGGTGAACAGTATAATCTCCTCTACAGCCTATGGGTTATATACAGGAGGTGAACAGTATAATCTCCTCTACAGCCTATGGGTTATATACAGGAGGGGAACAGTATAATCTCCTCTACAGCCTATGGGTTATATACAGGAGGTGAACAGTATAATCTCCTCTACAGCCTATGGGTTATATACAGGAGGTGAACAGTATAATCTCCTCTACAGCCTATGGGTTATATACAGGAGGTGAACAGTATAATCTCCTCTACAACCTATGGGTTATATACAGGAGGTGAACAGTATAATCTCCTCTACAACCTATGGGTTATATACAGGAGGTGAACAGTATAATCTCCTCTACAACCTATGGGTTATATACAGGAGGTGAACAGTATAATCTCCTCTACAACCTATGGGTTATATACAGGAGGGGAACAGTATAATCTCCTCTACAGCCTATGGGTTATATACAGGAGGTGAACAGTATAATCTCCTCTACAGCCTATGGGTTATATACAGGAGGGGAACAGTATAATCTCCTCTACAGCCTATGGGTTATATACAGGAGGTGAACAGTATAATCTCCACTACAACCTATGGGTTATATACAGGAGGTGAACAGTATAATCTTCTCTACAGCCTATGGGTTATATACAGGAGGTGAACAGTATAATCTCCTCTACAGCCTATGGGTTATATACAGGAGGTGAACAGTATAATCTCCTCTACAGCCTATGGGTTATATACAGGAGGTGAACAGTATAATCTCCTCTACAGCCTATGGGTTATATACAGGAGGTGAACAGTATAATCTCCTCTACAGCCTATGGGTTATATACAGGAGGTGAACAGTATAATCTCCTCTACAGCCTATGGGTTATATACAGGAGGTGAACAGTATAATCTCCTCTACAGCCTATGGGTTATATACAGGAGGTGAACAGTATAATCTCCTCTACAACCTATGGTTATATACAGGGAGGGGGAACAGTATAATCTCCTCTACAACCTATGGGTTATATACAGGAGGTGAACAGTATAATCTCCTCTACAGCCTATGGGTTATATACGGGAGGTAAACAGTATAATCTCCTCTACAGCCTATGGGTTATATACAGGAGGTGAACAGTATAATCTCCTCTACAACCTATGGGTTATATACAGGAGGTGAACAGTATAATCTCCTCTACAGCCTATGGGTTATATACAGGAGGTGAACAGTATAATCTCCTCTACAGCCTATGGGTTATATACAGGAGGTGAACAGTATAATCTCCTCTACAGCCTATGGGTTATATACAGGAGGAGAACAGTATAATCTCCTCTACAGCCTATGGGTTATATACAGGAGGTGAACAGTATAATCTCCTCTACAATCTATGGGTTATATACAGGAGGTGAACAGTATAATCTCCTCTACAACCTATGGGTTATATACAGGAGGTGAACAGTATAATCTCCTCTACAGCCTATGGGTTATATACAAGAGGTGAACAGTATAATCTCCTCTACAATCTATGGGTTATATACAGGAGGTGAACAGTATAATCTCCTCTACAACCTATGGGTTATATACAGGAGGTGAACAGTATAATCTCCTCTACAGCCTATGGGTTATATACAGGAGGTGAACAGTATAATCTCCTCTACAGCCTATGGGTTATATACAGGAGGTGAACAGTATAATCTTCTCTACAGCCTATGGGTTATATACAGGAGGTGAACAGTATAATCTCCTCTACAACCTATGGGTTATATACAGGAGGTGAACAGTATAATCTCCTCTACAGCCTATGGATTATATACAGGAGGGGAACAGTATATTCTACTCTACAGCCTATGGGTTATATACAGGAGGTGAACAGTATAATCTCCTCTACAACCTATGGGTTATATACAGGAGGTGAACAGTATAATCTCCTCTACAACCTATGGGTTATATACAGGAGGTGAACAGTATAATCTCCTCTACAGCCTATGGGTTATATACAGGAGGTGAACAGTATAATCTCCTCTACAGCCTATGGGTTATATACAGGAGGTGAACAGTATAATCTCCACTACAACCTATGGGTTATATATAGGAGGTGAACAGTATAATCTCCTCTACAACCTATGGGTTATATACAGGAGGTGAACAGTATAATCTCCTCTACAACCTATGGGTTATATACAGGAGGTGAACAGTATAATCTCCTCTACACCCTATGGGTTATATACAGGAGGTGAACAGTATAATCTCCTCTACAACCTATGGGTTATATACAGGAGGTGAACAGTATAATCTCCTCTACAACCTATGGGTTATATACAGGAGGTGAACAGTATAATCTCCTCTACAGCCTATGGGTTATATACAGGAGGTGAACAGTATAATCTCAACTACAGCCTATGGGTTATATACAGGAGGTGAACAGTATAATCTCCTCTACAGCCTATGGGTTATATACAGGAGGGGAACAGTATAATCTCCTCTACAGCCTATGGGTTATATACAGGAGGTGAACAGTATAATCTCCTCTACACCCTATGGGTTATATACAGGAGGTGAACAGTATAATCTCCTCTACAGCCTATGGGTTATATACAGGAGGTGAACAGTATAATCTCCTCTACAGCCTATGGGTTATATACAGGAGGTGAACAGTATAATCTCCTCTACAACCTATGGGTTATATACAGGAGGTGAACAGTATAATCTCCTCTACAGCCTATGGGTTATATACAGGAGGGGAACAGTATAATCTCCTCTACAACCTATGGGTTATATACAGGAGGTGAACAGTATAATCTCCTCTACAACCTATGGGTTATATAAAGGAGGTGAACAGTATAATCTCCTCTACAGCCTATGGGTTATATACAGGAGGGGAACAGTATAATCTCCTCTACAGCCTATGGGTTATATACAGGTGGTGAACAGTATAATCTCCACTACAACCTATGGGTTATATACAGGAGGTGAACAGTATAATCTCCTCTACACCCTATGGGTTATATACAGGAGGTGAACAGTATAATCTCCTCTACAGCCTATGGGTTATATACAGGAGGTGAACAGTATAATCTCCTCTACAGCCTATGGGTTATATACAGGAGGTGAACAGTATAATCTCCTCTACAGCCTATGGGTTATATACAGGAGGTGAACAGTATAATCTCCACTACAGCCTATGGGTTATATACAGGAGGTGAACAGTATAATCTCCACTACAGCCTATGGGTTATATACAGGAGGTGAACAGTATAATCTACTCTAGAGCCTATGGGTTATATACAGGAGGAGAACAGTATAATCTCCTCTACAGCCTATGGGTTATATACAGGAGGTGAACAGTATAATCTCCTCTACAGCCTATGGGTTATATACAGGAGGTGAACAGTATAATCTCCTCTACAGCCTATGGGTTATATACAGGAGGGGAACAGTATAATCTCCTCTACAGCCTATGGGTTATATACAGGTGAACAGTATAATCTCCTCTACAACCTATGGGTTATATACAGGAGGGGAACAGTATAATCTCCTCTACACTCTATGGGTTATATACGGGAGGTGAACAGTATAATCTCCTCTACAGCCTATGGGTTATATACAGGAGGTGAACAGTATAATCTCCTCTACAGCCTATGGGTTATATACAGGAGGGGAACAGTATAATCTCCTCTACAGCCTATGGTTATATACAGGAGGTGAACAGTATAATCTCCTCTACAGCCTATGGGTTATATACAGGAGGTGAACAGTATAATCTCCTCTACAGCCTATGTATTATATACAGGAGGTGAACAGTATAATCTCCTCTACAGCCTATGGGTTATATACAGGAGGTGAACAGTATAATCTCCTCTACAGCCTATGGGTTATATACAGGAGGTGAACAGTATAATCTCCTCTACAGCCTATGGGTTATATACAGGAGGTGAACAGTATAATCTCCTCTACAGCCTATGGGTTATATACAGGAGGTGAACAGTATAATCTCCTCTACAGCCTATGGGTTATATACAGGAGGTGAACAGTATAATCTCCTCTACAACCTATGGGTTATATACATGAGGTGAACAGTATAATCTCCTCTACAGCCTATGGGTTATATATAGGAGGTGAACAGTATAATCTCCTCTACAGCCTATGGGTTATATACAGGAGGTGAACAGTATAATCTCCACTACAACCTATGGGTTATATACAGGAGGTGAACAGTATAATCTCCTCTACAACCTATGGGTTATATACAGTAGGTGAACAGTATAATCTCCACTACAACCTATGGGTTATATATAGGAGGTGAACAGTATAATCTCCTCTACAGCCTATGGGTTATATACAGGAGGTGAACAGTATAATCTCCTCTACAGCCTATGGGTTATATACAGGAGGGGAACAGTATAATCTCCTCTACAACCTATGGGTTATATACAGGAGGGGAACAGTATAATCTCCTCTACAATCTATGGGTTATATACAGGAGGTGAACAGTATAATCTCCTCTACAACCTATGGGTTATATACAGGAGGGGAACAGTATAATCTCCTCTACAGCCTATGGGTTATATACAGGAGGTGAACAGTATAATCTCCTCTACAGCCTATGGGTTATATACAGGAGGTGAACAGTATAATCTCCTCTACAGCCTATGGGTTATATACAGGAGGGGAACAGTATAATCTCCTCTACAGCCTATGGGTTATATACAGGAGGGGAACAGTATAATCTCCTCTACAGCCTATGGGTTATATACAGGAGGGGAACAGTATAATCTCCTCTACAGCCTATGGGTTATATACAGGAGGTGAACAGTATAATCTCCTCTACAACCTATGGGTTATATACAGGAGGTGAACAGTATAATCTCCTCTACAGCCTATGGGTTATATACAGGAGGTGAACAGTATAATCTCCTCTACAGCCTATGGGTTATATACAGGAGGTGAACAGTATAATCTCCTCTACAGCCTATGGGTTATATACAGGAGGTGAACAGTACAATCTCCTCTACAGCCTATGGGTTATATACAGGAGGTGAACAGTATAATCTCCTCTACAGCCTATGGGTTATATACAGGAGGTGAACAGTATAATCTCCTCTACAATCTATGGGTTATATACAGGAGGGGAACAGTATATTCTCCTCTACAGCCTATGGGTTATATACAGGAGGGGAACAGTATAATCTCCTCTACAGCCTATGGGTTATATACAGGAGGTGAACAGTATAATCTCCTCTACAGCCTATGGGTTATATACAGGAGGTGAACAGTATAATCTCCTCTACAGCCTATGGGTTATATACAGGAGGTGAACAGTATAATCTCCTCTACAGCCTATGGGTTATATACAGGAGGGGAACAGTATAATCTCCTCTACAGCCTATGGGTTATATACAGGAGGTGAACAGTATAATCTCCTCTACAACCTATGGGTTATATACAGGAGGTGAACAGTATAATCTCCTCTACAACCTATGGGTTATATACAGGAGGGGAACAGTATAATCTCCTCTACAGCCTATGGGTTATATACAGGAGGTGAACAGTATAATCTCCTCTACAGCCTATGGGTTATATACAGGAGGTGAACAGTATAATCTCCTCTACAGCCTATGGGTTATATACAGGAGGTGAACAGTATAATCTCCTCTACAACCTATGGGTTATATACAGGAGGTGAACAGTATAATCTTCTCTACAGCCTATGGGTTATATACAGGAGGTGAACAGTATAATCTCCTCTACAGCCTATGGGTTATATACAGGAAGTGAACAGTATAATCTCCTCTACAGCCTATGGGTTATATACAGGAGGTGAACAGTATAATCTCCTCTACAACCTATGGGTTATATACAGGAGGTGAACAGTATAATCTCCTCTACAGCCTATGGGTTATATACAGGAGGTGAACAGTATAATCTCAACTACAGCCTATGGGTTATATACAGGCGGGGAACAGTATAATCTCCTCTACAGCCTATGGGTTATATACAGGAGGTGAACAGTATAATCTCCTCTACAGCCTATGGGTTATATACAGGAGGGGAACAGTATAATCTCCTCTACAGCCTATGGGTTATATACAGGAGGTGAACAGTATAATCTCCTCTACACCCTATGGGTTATATACAGGAGGTGAACAGTATAATCTCCTCTACAGCCTATGGGTTATATACAGGAGGTGAACAGTATAATCTCCTCTACAGCCTATGGGTTATATACAGGAGGTGAACAGTATAATCTCATCTACAACCTATGGGTTATATACAGGAGGTGAACAGTATAATCTCCTCTACAGCCTATGGGTTATATACAGGAGGGGAACAGTATAATCTCCTCTACAACCTATGGGTTATATACAGGAGGTGAACAGTATAATCTCCTCTACAACCTATGGGTTATATAAAGGAGGTGAACAGTATAATCTCCTCTACAGCCTATGGGTTATATACAGGAGGGGAACAGTATAATCTCCTCTACAGCCTATGGGTTATATACAGGAGGTGAACAGTATAATCTCCTCTACAGCCTATGGGTTATATACAGGAGGTGAACAGTATAATCTCCTCTACAGCCTATGGGTTATATACAGGAGGGGAACAGTATAATCTCCTCTACAACCTATGGGTTATATACAGGAGGTGAACAGTATAATCTCCTCTACAACCTATGGGTTATATAAAGGAGGTGAACAGTATAATCTCCTCTACAGCCTATGGGTTATATACAGGAGGGGAACAGTATAATCTCCTCTACAGCCTATGGGTTATATACAGGAGGTGAACAGTATAATCTCCTCTACAGCCTATGGGTTATATACAGGAGGGGAACAGTATAATCTCCTCTACAGCCTATGGGTTATATACAGGTGGTGAACAGTATAATCTCCACTACAACCTATGGGTTATATACAGGAGGTGAACAGTATAATCTCCTCTACACCCTATGGGTTATATACAGGAGGTGAACAGTATAATCTCCACTACAGCCTATGGGTTATATACAGGAGGTGAACAGTATAATCTCCACTACAGCCTATGGGTTATATACAGGAGGTGAACAGTATAATCTACTCTAGAGCCTATGGGTTATATACAGGAGGAGAACAGTATAATCTCCTCTACAGCCTATGGGTTATATACAGGAGGTGAACAGTATAATCTCCTCTACAGCCTATGGGTTATATACAGGAGGTGAACAGTATAATCTCCTCTACAGCCTATGGGTTATATACAGGAGGGGAACAGTATAATCTCCTCTACAGCCTATGGGTTATATACAGAGTGAACAGTATAATCTCCTCTACAACCTATGGGTTATATACAGGAGGGGAACAGTATAATCTCCTCTACACTCTATGGGTTATATACGGGAGGTGAACAGTATAATCTCCTCTACAGCCTATGGGTTATATACAGGAGGTGAACAGTATAATCTCCTCTACAGCCTATGGGTTATATACAGGAGGGGAACAGTATAATCTCCTCTACAGCCTATGGTTATATACAGGAGGTGAACAGTATAATCTCCTCTACAGCCTATGGGTTATATACAGGAGGTGAACAGTATAATCTCCTCTACAGCCTATGTATTATATACAGGAGGTGAACAGTATAATCTCCTCTACAGCCTATGGGTTATATACAGGAGGTGAACAGTATAATCTCCTCTACAGCCTATGGGTTATATACAGGAGGTGAACAGTATAATCTCCTCTACAACCTATGGGTTATATACAGGAGGTGAACAGTATAATCTCCTCTACAGCCTATGGGTTATATACAGGAGGTGAACAGTATAATCTCCTCTACAGCCTATGGGTTATATACAGGAGGTGAACAGTATAATCTCCTCTACAGCCTATGGGTTATATACAGGAGGTGAACAGTATAATCTCCTCTACAGCCTATGGGTTATATATAGGAGGTGAACAGTATAATCTCCTCTACAGCCTATGGGTTATATACAGGAGGTGAACAGTATAATCTCCTCTACAGCCTATGGGTTATATACAGGAGGTGAACAGTATAATCTCCTCTACAGCCTATGGGTTATATACAGGAGGTGAACAGTATAATCTCCTCTACAGCCTATGGGTTATATACAGGAGGTGAACAGTATAATCTCCTCTACAGCCTATGGGTTATATACAGGAGGTGAACAGTATAATCTCCTCTACAACCTATGGGTTATATACAGGAGGGGAACAGTATAATCTCCTCTACAGCCTATGGGTTATATACAGGAGGTGAACAGTATAATCTCCTCTACAACCTATGGGTTATATACAGGAGGGGAACAGTATAATCTCCTCTACAGCCTATGGGTTATATACAGGAGGTGAACAGTATAATCTCCTCTACAGCCTATGGGTTATATACAGGAGGGGAACAGTATAATCTCCTCTACAGCCTATGGGTTATATACAGGAGGTGAACAGTATAATCTCCTCTACAACCTATGGGTTATATACAGGAGGTGAACAGTATAATCTCCTCTACAGCCTATGGGTTATATACAGGAGGTGAACAGTATAATCTCCTCTACAGCCTATGGGTTATATACAGGAGGTGAACAGTATAATCTCCTCTACAGCCTATGGGTTATATACAGGAGGGGAACAGTATAATCTCCTCTACAGCCTATGGGTTATATACAGGAGGTGAACAGTATAATCTCCTCTACAGCCTATGGGTTATATACAGGAGGTGAACAGTATAATCTCCTCTACAGCCTATGGGTTATATACAGGAGGTGAACAGTATAATCTCCTCTACAACCTATGGGTTATATACAGGAGGGAACAGTATAATCTCCTCTACAGCCTATGGGTTATATACAGGAGGTGAACAGTATAATCTCCTCTACAGCCTATGGGTTATATACAGGAGGTGAACAGTATAATCTCCTCTACAACCTATGGTTATATACAGGAGGTGAACAGTATAATCTCCTCTACAGCCTATGGGTTATATACAGGAGGTGAACAGTATAATCTCCTCTACAGCCTATGGGTTATATACAGGAGGTGAACAGTATAATCTCCTCTACAACCTATGGGTTATATACAGGAGGTGAACAGTATAATCTCCTCTACAGCCTATGGGTTATATACAGGAGGTGAACAGTATAATCTCCTCTACAGCTATGGGTTATATACAGGAGGTGAACAGTATAATCTCCTCTACAACCTATGGGTTATATACAGGAGGTGAACAGTATAATCTCCTCTACAGCCTATGGGTTATATACAGGAGGTGAACAGTATAATCTCCTCTACAACCTATGGTTATATACAGGAGGGGAACAGTATAATCTCCTCTACAATCTATGGGTTATATACAGGAGGTGAACAGTATAATCTCCTCTACAACCTATGGGTTATATACAGGAGGGGAACAGTATAATCTCCTCTACAATCCTATGGTTATATACAGGAGGTGAACAGTATAATCTCCTCTACAACCTATGGGTTATATACAGGAGGGGAACAGTATAATCTCCTCTACAGCCTATGGGTTATATACAGGAGGGGAACAGTATAATCTCCTCTACAGCCTATGGGTTATATACAGGAGGTGAACAGTATAATCTCCTCTACAACCTATGGGTTATATACAGGAGGTGAACAGTATAATCTCCTCTACAGCCTATGGGTTATATACAGGAGGTGAACAGTATAATCTCCTCTACAGCCTATGGGTTATATACAGGAGGTGAACAGTACAATCTCCTCTACAGCCTATGGGTTATATACAGGAGGTGAACAGTATAATCTCCTCTACAGCCTATGGGTTATATACAGGAGGTGAACAGTATAATCTCCTCTACAGCCTATGGGTTATATACAGGAGGTGAACAGTACAATCTCCTCTACAGCCTATGGGTTATATACAGGAGGTGAACAGTATAATCTCCTCTACAGCCTATGGGTTATATACAGGAGGGGAACAGTATAATCTCCTCTACAATCTATGGGTTATATACAGGAGGTGAACAGTATAATCTCCTCTACAATCTATGGGTTATATACAGGAGGGGAACAGTATATTCTCCTCTACAGCCTATGGGTTATATACAGGAGGGGAACAGTATAATCTCCTCTACAGCCTATGGGTTATATACAGGAGGTGAACAGTATAATCTCCTCTACAGCCTATGGGTTATATACAGGAGGTGAACAGTATAATCTCCTCTACAGCCTATGGGTTATATACAGGAGGTGAACAGTATAATCTCCTCTACAGCCTATGGGTTATATACAGGAGGGGAACAGTATAATCTCCTCTACAGCCTATGGGTTATATACAGGAGGTGAACAGTATAATCTCCTCTACAGCCTATGGGTTATATACAGGAGGTGAACAGTATAATCTCCTCTACAGTCTATGGGTTATATACAGGAGGGGAACAGTATAATCTCCTCTACAGCCTATGGGTTATATACAGGAGGTGAACAGTATAATCTCCTCTACAGCCTATGGGTTATATACAGGAGGTGAACAGTATAATCTCCTCTACAGCCTATGGGTTATATACAGGAGGTGAACAGTATAATCTCCTCTATAGCCTATGGGTTATATACAGGAGGGGAACAGTATAATCTCCTCTACAGCCTATGGGTTATATACAGGAGGTGAACAGTATAATCTCCTCTACAGCCTATGGGTTATATACAGGAGGTGAACAGTATAATCTCCTCTACAGCCTATGGGTTATATACAGGAGGTGAACAGTATAATCTCCTCTACAGCCTATGGGTTATATACAGGAGGTGAACAGTATAATCTCCTCTACAACCTATGGTTATATACAGGAGGTGAACAGTATAATCTCCTCTACAACCTATGGATTATATACAGGAGGTGAACAGTATAATCTCCTCTACAGCCTATGGGTTATATACAGGAGGTGAACAGTATAATCTCCTCTACAGCCTATGGGTTATATACAGGAGGTGAACAGTATAATCTCCTCTACAGCCTATGGGTTATATACAGGAGGTGAACAGTATAATCTCCTCTACAACCTATGGATTATATACAGGAGGTGAACAGTATAATCTCCTCTACAGCCTATGGGTTATATACAGGAGGTGAACAGTATAATCTCCTCTACAGCCTATGGTTATATACAGGAGGTGAACAGTATAATCTCCTCTACAACCTATGGGTTATATACAGGAGGTGAACAGTATAATCTCCTCTACAACCTATGGGTTATATACAGGAGGTGAACAGTATAATCTCCTCTACAGCTTATGGGTTATATACAGGAGGGGAACAGTATAATCTCCTCTACAGCCTATGGGTTATATACAGGAGGTGAACAGTATAATCTCCTCTACAGCCTATGGTTATATACAGGAGGTGAACAGTATAATCTCCTCTACAACCTATGGGTTATATACAGGAGGTGAACAGTATAATCTCCTCTACAACCTATGGGTTATATACAGGAGGTGAACAGTATAATCTCCTCTACAACCTATGGGTTATATACAGGAGGTGAACAGTATAATCTCCTCTACAACCTATGGGTTATATACAGGAGGGGAACAGTATAATCTCCTCTACAGCCTATGGGTTATATACAGGAGGGGAACAGTATAATCTCCTCTACAACCTATGGGATATATACAGGAGGTGAACAGTATAATCTCCACTACAACCTATGGGTTATATACAGGAGGGGAACAGTATAATCTCCTCTACAGCCTATGGGTTATATACAGGAGGTGAACAGTATAATCTCCTCTACAGCCTATGGGTTATATACAGGAGGTGAACAGTATAATCTCCTCTACAGCCTATGGGTTATATACAGGAGGTGAACAGTATAATCTCCTCTACAACCTATGGGTTATATACAGGAGGTGAACAGTATAATCTCCACTACAGCCTATGGGTTATATACAGGAGGTGAACAGTATAATCTCCTCTACAGCCTATGGGTTATATACAGGAGGTGAACAGTATAATCTCCACTACAGCCTATGGGTTATATACAGGAGGTGAACAGTATAATCTCCTCTACAGCCTATGGGTTATATACAGGAGGTGAACAGTATAATCTCCTCTACAACCTATGGGTTATATACAGGAGGGGAACAGTATAATCTCCTCTACAGCCTATGGGTTATATACAGGAGGTGAACAGTATAATCTCTTCTACAGCCTATGGGTTATATACAGGAGGTGAACAGTATAATCTCCTCTACAGCCTATGGGTTATATACAGGAGGTGAACAGTATAATCTCCTCTACAGCCTATGGGTTATATACAGGAGGGGAACAGTATAATCTCCTCTACAGCCTATGGGTTATATACAGGTGAACAGTATAATCTCCTCTACAACCTATGGGTTATATACAGGAGGGGAACAGTATAATCTCCTCTACACCCTATGGGTTATATACGGGAGGTGAACAGTATAATCTCCTCTACAGCCTATGGGTTATATACAGGAGGTGAACAGTATAATCTCCTCTACAGCCTATGGGTTATATACAGGAGGTGAACAGTATAATCTCCTCTACAGCCTATGGGTTATATACAGGAGGTGAACAGTATAATCTCCTCTACAGCCTATGGGTTATATACAGGAGGTGAACAGTATAATCTCCTCTACAATCTATGGGTTATATACAGGAGGTGAACAGTATAATCTCCTCTACAGCCTATGGTTATATACAGGAGGTGAACAGTATAATCTCCTCTACAGCCTATGGGTTATATACAGGAGGTGAACAGTATAATCTCCTCTACACCCTATGGGTTATATACAGGAGGTGAACAGTATAATCTCCTCTACAGCCTATGGGTTATATACAGGAGGTGAACAGTATAATCTCCTCTACAACCTATGGGTTATATACAGGAGGTGAACAGTATAATCTCCTCTACAGCCTATGGGTTATATACAGGAGGCGAACAGTATAATCTCTTCTACAGCCTATGGGTTATATACAGGAGGGGAACAGTATAATCTCCTCTACAATCTATGGGTTATATACAGGAGGTGAACAGTATAATCTCCTCTACAGCCTATGGGTTATATACAGGAGGTGAACAGTATAATCTCCTCTACAACCTATGGGTTATATACAGGAGGTGAACAGTATAATCTCCTCTACAGCCTATGGGTTATATACAGGAGGCGAACAGTATAATCTCTTCTACAGCCTATGGGTTATATACAGGAGGGGAACAGTATAATCTCCTCTACAATCTATGGGTTATATACAGGAGGTGAACAGTATAATCTCCTCTACAGTCTATGGGTTATATACAGGAGGTGAACAGTATAATCTCCTCTACAGCCTATGGGTTATATACAGGAGGTGAACAGTATAATCTCCTCTACAGCCTATGGGTTATATACAGGAGGTGAACAGTATAATCTCCTCTACAACCTATGGGTTATATACAGGAGGTGAACAGTATAATCTCCTCTACAACCTATGGGTTATATACAGGAGGGGAACAGTATAATCTCCTCTACAGCCTATGGGTTATATACAGGAGGTGAACAGTATAATCTCCTCTACAGCCTATGGGTTATATACAGGAGGTGAACAGTATAATCTCCTCTACAGCCTATGGGTTATATACAGGAGGTGAACAGTATAATCTCCTCTACAGCCTATGGATTATATACAGGAGGTGAACAGTATAATCTCCTCTACAACCTATGGGTTATATACAGGAGGGGAACAGTATAATCTCCTCTACTACCTATGGGTTATATACAGGAGGGGAACAGTATAATCTCCTCTACAGCCTATGGGTTATATACAGGAGGTGAACAGTATAATCTCCTCTACAGTCTATGGGTTATATACAGGAGGTGAACAGTATAATCTCCTCTACAGCCTATGGGTTATATACAGGAGGGGAACAGTATAATCTCCTCTACAGCCTATGGGTTATATACAGGAGGCGAACAGTATAATCTCTTCTACAGCCTATGGGTTATATACAGGAGGTGAACAGTATAATCTCCTCTACAGCCTATGGGTTATATACAGGAGGTGAACAGTATAATCTCCTCTACAGCCTATGGGTTATATACAGGAGGTGAACAGTATAATCTCCTCTACAGCCTATGGGTTATATACAGGAGGTGAACAGTATAATCTCCTCTACAGCCTATGGGTTATATACAGGAGGTGAACAGTATAATCTCCTCTACAGCCTATGGGTTATATACAGGAGGTGAACAGTATAATCTCCTCTACAGCCTATGGGTTATATACAGGAGGTGAACAGTATAATCTCCTCTACAACCTATGGGTTATATACAGGAGGTGAACAGTATAATCTCCTCTACAGCCTATGGGTTATATACAGGAGGTGAACAGTATAATCTCCTCTACAACCTATGGGTTATATACAGGAGGTGAACAGTATAATCTCCTCTACAGCCTATGGGTTATATACAGGAGGTGAACAGTATAATCTCATCTACAACCTATGGGTTATATACAGGAGGTGAACAGTATAATCTCCTCTACAGCCTATGGATTATATACAGGAGGTGAACAGTATAATCTCCTCTACAGCCTATGGGTTATATACAGGAGGTGAACAGTATAATCTCCTCTACAGCCTATGGGTTATATACAGGAGGTGAACAGTATAATCTCCTCTACAGCCTATGGGTTATATACAGGAGGTGAACAGTATAATCTCCTCTACAGCCTATGGGTTATATACAGGAGGTGAACAGTATAATCTCCTCTACAGCCTATGGGTTATATACAGGAGGTGAACAGTATAATCTCCTCTACAACCTATGGGTTATATACAGGAGGTGAACAGTATAATCTCCTCTACAACCTATGGGTTATATACAGGAGGTGAACAGTATAATCTCCTCTACAGCCTATGGGTTATATACAGGAGGTGAACAGTATAATCTCCTCTACAACCTATGGGTTATATACAGGAGGTGAACAGTATAATCTCCTCTACAGCCTATGGGTTATATACAGGAGGTGAACAGTATAATCTCCTCTACAGCCTATGGGTTATATACAGGAGGTGAACAGTATAATCTCCTCTACAGCCTATGGGTTATATACAGGAGGTGAACAGTATAATCTCCTCTACAGCCTATGGGTTATATACAGGAGGTGAACAGTATAATCTCCTCTACAACCTATGGGTTATATACATGAGGTGAACAGTATAATCTCCTCTACAACCTATGGGTTATATACAGGAGGGGAACAGTATAATCTCCTCTACAACCTATGGGTTATATACAGGAGGTGAACAGTATAATCTCCTCTACAGCCTATGGGTTATATACAGGAGGTGAACAGTATAATCTCTTCTACAGCCTATGGGTTATATACAGGAGGTGAACAGTATAATCTCCTCTACAGCCTATGGGTTATATACAGGAGGTGAACAGTATAATCTCCTCTACAGCCTATGGGTTATATACAGGAGGTGAACAGTATAATCTCCTCTACAGCCTATGGGTTATATACAGGAGGTGAACAGTATAATCTCCTCTACAACCTATGGGTTATATACAGGAGGGGAACAGTATAATCTCCTCTACAACCTATGGGTTATATACAGGAGGTGAACAGTATAATCTCCTCTACAGCCTATGGGTTATATACAGGAGGTGAACAGTATAATCTCCTCTACAGCCTATGGGTTATATACAGGAGGTGAACAGTATAATCTCCTCTACCGCCTATGGGTTATATACAGGAGGTGAACAGTATAATCTCCTCTACAACCTATGGGTTATATACAGGAGGTGAACAGTATAATCTTCTCTACAGCCTATGGGTTATATACAGGAGGTGAACAGTATAATCTCCTCTACAACCTATGGGTTATATACAGGAGGTGAACAGTATAATCTTCTCTACAGCCTATGGGTTATATACAGGAGGTGAACAGTATAATCTCCTCTACAGCCTATGGGTTATATACAGGAGGTGAACAGTATAATCTCCTCTACAGCCTATGGGTTATATACAGGAGGTGAACAGTATAATCTCCTCTACAGCCTATGGGTTATATACAGGAGGTGAACAGTATAATCTCCTCTACAGCCTATGGGTTATATACAGGAGGTGAACAGTATAATCTCCTCTACAGCCTATGGGTTATATACAGGAGGTGAACAGTATAATCTCCTCTACAACCTATGGGTTATATACAGGAGGGGAACAGTACAATCTCCTCTACAACCTATGGGTTATATACAGGAGGTGAACAGTATAATCTCCTCTACAGCCTATGGGTTATATACAGGAGGGGAACAGTATAATCTCCTCTACAGCCTATGGGTTATATACAGGAGGGGAACAGTATAATCTCCTCTACACCCTATGGGTTATATACAGGAGGTGAACAGTATAATCTCCTCTACAGCCTATGGGTTATATACAGGAGGTGAACAGTATAATCTCCTCTACAGCCTATGGGTTATATACAGGAGGTGAACAGTATAATCTCCTCTACAGCCTATGGGTTATATACAGGAGGGGAACAGTATAATCTCCTCTACAACCTATGGGTTATATACAGGAGGTGAACAGTATAATCTCCTCTACAATCTATGGGTTATATACAGGAGGTGAACAGTATAATCTCCTCTACAGCCTATGGGTTATATACAGGAGGTGAACAGTATAATCTCCTCTACAACCTATGGGTTATATAAAAGAGGTGAACAGTATAATCTCCTCTACAATCTATGGGTTATATACAGGAGGTGAACAGTATAATCTCCTCTACAGCCTATGGGTTATATACAAGAGGTGAACAGTATAATCTCCTCTACAACCTATGGGTTATATACAGGAGGTGAACAGTATAATCTCAACTACAGCCTATGGGTTATATACAGGAGGTGAACAGTATAATCTCCTCTACAACCTATGGGTTATATACAGGAGGTGAACAGTATAATCTCCTCTACAGCCTATGGGTTATATACAGGAGGGGAACAGTATAATCTCCTCTACAACCTATGGGTTATATACAGGAGGTGAACAGTATAATCTCCTATACAACCTATGGGTTATATACAGGAGGGGAACAGTATAATCTCCTCTACAACCTATGGGTTATATACAGGAGGTGAACAGTATAATCTCCACTACAGCCTATGGGTTATATACAGGAGGTGAACAGTATAATCTCCTCTACAACCTATGGGTTATATACAGGAGGTGAACAGTATAATCTCCTCTACAGCCTATGGGTTATATACAGGAGGGGAACAGTATAATCTCCTCTACAGCCTATGGGTTATATACAGGAGGGGAACAGTATAATCTCCTCTACAGCCTATGGGTTATATACAGGAGGTGAACAGTATAATCTCCTCTACAGCCTATGGGTTATATACAGGAGGCGAACAGTATAATCTCCTCTACAGCCTATGGGTTATATACAGGAGGTGAACAGTATAATCTCCTCTACAACCTATGGGTTATATACATGAGGTGAACAGTATAATCTCCTCTACAACCTATGGGTTATATACAGGAGGGGAACAGTATAATCTCCTCTACAGCCTATGGGTTATATACAGGAGGGGAACAGTATAATCTCCTCTACAACCTATGGGTTATATACAGGAGGGGAACAGTATAATCTCCTCTACAACCTATGGGTTATATACAGGAGGTGAACAGTATAATCTCCTCTACAACCTATGGGTTATATACAGGAGGTTAACAGTATAATCTCCTCTACAGCCTATGGGTTATATACAGGAGGTGAACAGTATAATCTCCTCTACAGCCTATGGGTTATATACAGGAGGTGAACACTATAATCTCCTCTACAGCCTATGGGTTATATACAGGAGGTGAACAGTATAATCTCCTCTACAGCCTATGGGTTATATACAGGAGGTGAACAGTATAATCTCCTCTACAGCCTATGGGTTATATACAGGAGGTGAACAGTATAATTGAAGATTTTCCTAGTATTTTGACGGAAAATTTAGATTTTATAAAGACAGGAGGCGAGTATCAGATGCATATTCCTTCTTTATTTTGCCCAATAGCAGAAAGAAATGCAAGTGTTAACAACATAAAAAGAAAAAATGCTGGTAACTAGGTACCTAGCAACCATAGTGACTCCCCTTTCTCTCCTCCACCAATGACCATACACAGGGAGTCCTATATAAACTGGCTGCAGCTCCTCCTCCTCCTCTTTCTTTATCTCAGGCAGCCTCTTTACTGGAACAGATCATCACTTCTCGGGCACTGGGAGATTTCCCCAACCAGGAACCGAGCTAACCGCGTGGATCTCCAAACTATCCACTGGAACTTCCATCAACATCAACGTGGTGAGTCCGTCGGGACATCGCAGGTTCGATGGATAGCAATGTTACTAACGAGTAACTCCAACCGTAAAACCGACGTGTAAGATAAAATCTTCAATAGCCTGAAAAAGAGAAAAGAATACCATAGAATAGGGTAGGGTACAATGGGAGGGATGATACTCGCCTCCTGTCTTTATAAAATCTAAATTTTCCGTCAAAATACTAGGAAAATCTTCAATTTTATCACAGACAGGAGGCTCGTATCAGATGCATGTTCAAAGCAATAATAATACAATGCAATACAATCACAATACTGACATAGACACATGCTGAGTAGGTCTAAAGTAGAAGGTCTTAAAGACATCTTCAGACGACCAATCGGCCGCCTTCAGAATGTCAGCAAGCGAGCCTCCAGACTGAAAAGTCTTGGTCGCCATAGCACTCCTAGTGGAGTGGGCGAGAAAGACGGACACATCGATCCCCGCCAGCGTCATCGTCTGTTTCACCCACCGTGCTAGCGTAGGGGATGAAACAGGTAAGTGCGGAGAACAAAACGAAATCAACAGTTGCGCATCGCGCCCCGTACGAAACGGTACGGTCCGATTCTCGTAGGATCGGAGACAACGTACCACACACAATTTTGGATGAGACGGAAAACACGGGTAAAAAACCGAACGCAGATCGGTCTTCGTCCGACGGCAGACCGAAAACCTAACTCCATCCGGGACGAATTGTCTCCTGGACACGTCCAAGGCGCGCACATCGGATATACGTTTTATCGAAATTAAACACAGCAACATGGTCAACTTGAAGGAGAGGTGTTTCAATGATAGCTGATCATTGTCGTCCCACTCCTCAAACATCCGTAAAACGAGAGAAACGTCCCAAGTCGACTGATAACGAGGGGAAGGCGGTCTCCTAAACCGAATCCCCCTCATGAGGCGACAGATCACGGGATGTTGACCGATCAGCAAACCATCCACCAGGGAATGGTGCGCAGAAATGGCCGACCTGTACACATTGATAGTGCGATAGGCCTTACCCGTTTCGAAAGAATCCGATAAAAAATTTATGACTTCAGCTAGAGGGGCGCGAACGGGATCCAAATCCCGTCGTGTGCACCAACGTAGCCAAAGTCCCCAGGCAGATCGATAAGCCGATCTGGTACCCGGCGCCCATGCTTCGTTAATGAGGTTGCTAGCCGTCTGCGAAATACGTCCCCCGAGTGACGATGACCCGAAATCAGCCACGCCAACAGTGGCAACTGATCGAGAAGAATCAAGGGGTGTGATTCTCCTTTCGGGCCCTTCAACAATGAAGGGATGTTCGGACATAGTCTCGGTACGTCCATGGCCAAACCCAGGATCTGCGGAAACCACGATTGGGTCGGCCACCAAGGGGTGATCAACACCAAAGTCGCTTCCTGATTCTCCGTCTGCCACAGTACTCTTGGGATCATTGCGAAAGGCGGAAAGGCATAAAGTATCCCTTGAGGCCAATGCTGAAGAAACGCGTCCGTAGCTGCGGCCTCTGGGTCCGGACGCCAACTGAAAAATATCTCCAATTGGCGATTGAGCCGAGAGGCAAACAAATCCACGGCCAACGGCCCCCACAAAGATTGTATCGACTGGAACACCACCGGATCCAGCATCCAGTCGCTGGAATCCCTGAGGTATCTGGAATTCCAATCCGCAATGGAGTTGGAAATCCCGGGTAGGTATTCCGCCTTCAACACAATGTTCCGTTGAAGACAGAAATCCCAGAACTCCGTCGCCAAATCCGCGAGGATTTTCGACTTCGTTCCGCCCAGTCGATTGATATACTGCACCGCCGCTACGTTGTCCATACGCAGCAGGATGCAACAATCGGATCTGTGGGATGCAAAACTCCGGAGCGCGAACGATCCCGCTAGGAGTTCCAGGCAATTGATATGCAACTGCGCCTCCGACCCTGACCATTTGCCTCCCGTGGAGGAAGTCCCGCAACGAGCGCCCCAGCCGGAAAGACTGGCGTCCGACTCCATCACCAGGTCTGGTTTGGAATTGAAGATGGTCTTCCCATTCCAATCCTGGACATGTTGGAGCCACCAGAGGAGTTCCTCCCTGGCTTCCAGAGATATCGGAACCTCGTCCGAGTACGATAGGCCCTCCTGCAAATGTCTGATTTTTAGACGTTGCAGGGCCCGGTAGTGTAAAGGTGCCGGAAAAATCGCCTGGACTGACGCTGACAGCAGTCCGACAATCCGTGCGATAGCCTTCAAGGATACCCTCGTCCTGCGGAGGATACTCCGAATCTCCTTGCGTATGGTGGTCAACTTCTTGACCGGAAGACTTAGAGTGGCGGACTGAGTATCGACCAGAAAGCCCAAAAACTCCAAGTTCCTCGCCGGTGACAACACCGACTTCTTCCTGTTGACCAAAAAGCCTAAATCCATGAGGAGCGAAACCGTCCACTGGACATGTCGCCTGGCCAGCACGCATGTAGGAGCCATGATCAAAATGTCGTCGAGGTAGACGATCAACCGAACACCTCGACTCCGGAGGACCGCCATGGCCGGTCTCAGCAGTTTGGTGAAACACCACGGAGCCGAGGAGAGGCCGAACGGGAGGCATGTGAACTCCCATTTGCGATCTTCCCAACAAAACTGCAGGTATCGAGTGCATGAGGGATGGATTGGTACCGTAAGGTACGCATCCTTCAGATCTACCTTTGCCAGCCAGTCGCCCGGCTGTAGCAGGTCTCTGAGCAGATGTATACCCTCCATTTTGAAATGGCGGTAGACAACGCAGTCGTTGAGGTAGCGCAGGTTTATCACGGGTCGGTGTCCGCCGTCTTTCTTTTTGACCAGGAAGACGTTGCTGACAAAACCCGGAGTGTTCCAAGGCACTTCCCTGATGGCACGCTTTTGGTTTAGCTCCAACAGTTCCGCGTGGACCAGATCCCTGTCCGCGTCTGTAAATTGAATGGCCCTTGGCCAATGGGTCTGTACAGGATTGCATGTGAATTCTATGCAGTAACCCGACACAACCTGTAGCACCCACGGGTCTGAAGTGATCCGGGACCAAGCGTGGAAAAAATACATCAGACGGCCCCCTACCGGTACATCCGGTAGTGGGGTAGAAAGTCTCACCTGTGCCTCTGGTTCTGGGGAAACCACGTGTGGAACCTCGGGTCCTCCATGGACGACCTCTGGTCGGGAAGAACGGGGTAGCCGGTTGCATAGGTGGGGCGGGTGTATAGTGTTGTCTGTCTGGTGTGAAGTGGACAGTTCCTCTATGGTAGGGTCGGTAATACGAACCGCGGCTGGAAGGGCGACCCCTACCCCTTCCAGCCTTGTTGAAAACCTTCCCCTGCGAAGACTTTTTCAGAGAGGATTGGGCCTTGTCGAGGCTGGAGAACAGCCCGACAAATTTATTAATGTTTTTTATGAAGGATTCGCCAAAGAGCAGACCTTCTGCACTCGGGCCCGGCTCATCAGAGGCCAGATGGGTCAGTTGAGGGTCCAAGCGCATTAAGATAGACCTACGGCGTTCCGCCGACATGGCCGTGTTGGCGTTGCCGAGCAGGCAGATTGCCCGCAACGCCCACCCCCTTAGGATCTCTGCATTTACAGGGGCGTCAGAAGCCACCGCCTGTTCGGACATGTCCAAGATCTTTGTCAATGGACCCAGAATGTCCAGGAGTTTGTCCTGCACCCCTTTGAAGGACTTATCAATCCCCTTCTTGGGGTTCTTCCCCGATTTGAGGAGATATCTGACCAGGATGGGGTCCAGGTCGGGGGTCTTCGCAACACTATTGCCAATAGATGGCCTTGGGCATTCCGCCCTCAATTTGCTGCGGTTTGCGCGATCCAACGATCTGCGTAACCAGGTCTCAATGTACTTAGACACTTGGGGGGAAGGTGTCCACTCCCCGGATCTAGGATGAGTAATATCATCCGGGTTAAAAAAGGGAACGCCCAATGAGTCCACCGGGGTTCCGGAGGGTTCTGCCTGGGGAGCAGGGGCAGAGGAAGGGCCCGCCTCCTCCTCCAGGCTCTCGTCGTCCTCACTCCAATCCGTGCCCTGATGATCTGACGTCATGTCAGAATCGTCTTCCGACAACTCTACGAAAGAGTTAGGTTTAACTCGTTTGGAGACATGAGAAGCCCGACTATTGATGTAATCCCCGTGGGCTGGGGGTCTGATAACCGCAACATGTTTTTCCTCAGGCGGTACTGAGGTCTTAGAATGTGAATCACCGTCTCCTTCAGTTGACAAGGCAACGGGACGGGTAAGTATGTCCAAACAATGTCGTCTCTTCCGGCTGGACTTACCGGGTCTTAAAAGGCTGGGCACCTGGGTCGAAGCATGGGGCACAGCGGGCGGGACAGAAATCACCGTCGTCTCCTCCTGGCGAGGCGCAGCCAGCGCCAGGGAGACAGAGCGGGATATATTAGCGTTGACTGCTGACATAGCAGACGCAATGGCTGAGTGCATTGATTTGGTGAGTTGCTGTAGCAAATCAGAGGAGGGGACCTCTGCCTCTAAAGTGGGGGTTGGTGCACCATCCAGGGGGGTAGGCACATTATGCACAGACATAGTGAGTAGTAGTATATGGAGAATACGGGGCTGTGAAGACAAAAGGGGGTAACAGGGACTGTTAATTGGTGTAATTGAAGTATAGTAGTGTATTATACTTTATATATATAAATAAAAAAGTAGTTATAACCCTATATAGATATATATATATATATATATACATATATCTAAGCACTATATACATATATGCATATATACAGATATCTACCTATAGACCTGGATGTATACTATGTGTGTACAATCCTGTCTATTTCGCGCAGACAGGCGTACGATAAGCTCCGCCCCCGGCAGTGGTGCGGAGGCGAAGGGATTTGAGAGGACTAGGGCCAGCAGTAAGGGCGCCTATGTCCGCGTCCTCAGCGAGACGTGCGCTTCCGAGAAGCGCACGACCCGGAGAATCGCGAGACCGCCGTGCTACTGCAGCCGAACGGGCAGTCAAAACCCGTTCTGCGCTGCAGCCAGAGCGGGAGTCGTCTCCACTCCTTCCACTCCCCTGTCTCCGCGAGAGCCGCGCGTCAGCGACACGCCCCAATTAGAGCGAGCGAGACGCGCGCTCTGACTCTCGCGAGAACAGCGGCGAAGAAGAAGCGCCGACGTGGGGGAAAAAATGGCGCAGGCCCAACGGGAGGTAACGGTAAGCTGAAAGCCGTACCAGAAGGGGGCAGGTAATAGGCATATGGAATGAGGGAACAGGTATTAAAAGGGAACGCAGAGGGGGCCCGGTGTCTACAGTACCGACACCAGGCAGGACAGAATAGTATAGATTTATACAGAAGTATGAAAGTTAGTGAAAAAAATCCTATTGGAAACTCAATATCCGTAGTCAAGATATATGGGAGACCGCAAGAAGCGGTCCTATATAGTTAGAAATACAGAATGAATCACAATTATAGTACTTATCTGGAATGCACACTGCTACTGAGCAGAAAGAAAGAGGAGGAGGAGGAGCTGCAGCCAGTTTATATAGGACTCCCTGTGTATGGTCATTGGTGGAGGAGAGAAAGGGGAGTCACTATGGTTGCTAGGTACCTAGTTACCAGCATTTTTTCTTTTTATGTTGTTAACACTTGCATTTCTTTCTGCTATTGGGCAAAATAAAGAAGGAATATGCATCTGATACGAGCCTCCTGTCTGTGATAAAATCTCCTCTACAGCCTATGGGTTATATACAGGAGGTGAACAGTATAATCTCCTCTACAGCCTATGGGTTATATACATTAGGTGAACAGTATAATCTCCTCTACAACCTATGGGTTATATACAGGAGGTGAACAGTATAATCTCCTCTACAGCCTATGGGTTATATACAGGAGGTGAACAGTATAATCTCCTCTACAGCCTATGGGTTATATACAGGAGGTGAACAGTATAATCTCCTCTACAGCCTATGGGTTATATACATTAGGTGAACAGTATAATCTCCTCTACAACCTATGGGTTATATACAGGAGGTGAACAGTATAATCTCCTCTACAACCTATGGGTTATATACAGGAGGTGAACAGTATAATCTCCTCTACAGCCTATGGGTTATATACAGGAGGTGAACAGTATAATCTCCTCTACAGCCTATGGGTTATATACAGGAGGTGAACAGTATAATCTCCTCTACAGCCTATGGTTATATACAGGAGGTGAACAGTATAATCTCCTCTACAACCTATGGGTTATATACAGGAGGTGATCAGTATAATCTCCTCTACAGCCTATGGGTTATATACAGGAGGTGAACAGTATAATCTCCTCTACAGCCTATGGGTTATATACAGGAGGTGAACAGTATAATCTCCTCTACAGCCTATGGGTTATATACATTAGGTGAACAGTATAATCTCCTCTACAACCTATGGGTTATATACAGGAGGTGAACAGTATAATCTCCTCTACAGCCTATGGGTTATATACAGGAGGTGAACAGTATAATCTCCTCTACAGCCTATGGGTTATATACAGGAGGTGATCAGTATAATCTCCTCTACAGCCTATGGGTTATATACAGGAGGTGAACAGTATAATCTCCTCTACAGCCTATGGGTTATATACAGGAGGTGAACAGTATAATCTCCTCTACCGCCTATGGGTTATATACAGGAGGTGAACAGTATAATCTCCTCTACAGCCTATGGGTTATATACAGGAGGTGAACAGTATAATCTCCTCTACAGCCTATGGGTTATATACAGGAGGTGAACAGTATAATCTCCTCTACAGCCTATGGGTTATATACAGTAGGGGAACAGTATAATCTCCTCTACAACCTATGGGTTATATACAGGAGGTGAACAGTATAATCTCCTCTACAGCCTATGGGTTATATACAGGAGGTGATCAGTATAATCTCCTCTACAGCCTATGGGTTATATACAGGAGGTGAACAGTATAATCTCCTCTACAGCCTATGGGTTATATACATTAGGTGAACAGTATAATCTCCTCTACAACCTATGGGTTATATACAGGAGGTGAACAGTATAATCTCCTCTACAGCCTATGGGTTATATACAGGAGGTGATCAGTATAATCTCCTCTACAGCCTATGGGTTATATACAGGAGGTGAACAGTATAATCTCCTCTACAGCCTATGGGTTATATACAGGAGGTGATCAGTATAATCTCCTCTACAACCTATGGGTTATATACAGGAGGTGAACAGTATAATCTCCTCTACAGCCTATGGGTTATATACAGGAGGTGAACAGTATAATCTCCTCTACAGCATATGGGTTATATACAGGAGGGGAACAGTATAATCTCCTCTACAGCCTATGGGTTATATACAGGAGGTGAACAGTATAATCTCCTCTACAGCCTATGGGTTATATACAGGAGGTGAACAGTATAATCTCCTCTACAGCCTATGGGTTATATACAGGAGGTGAACAGTATAATCTCCACTACAACCTATGGGTTATATACAGGAGGGGAACAGTATATTCTACTCTACAGCCTATGGGTTATATACAGGAGGTGAACAGTATAATCTCCTCTACAACCTATGGGTTATATACAGGAGGTGAACAGTATAATCTCCTCTACAGCCTATGGGTTATATACAGGAGGTGAACAGTATAATCTCCTCTACAGCCTATGGGTTATATACAGGAGGTGAACAGTATAATCTCCTCTACAGCCTATGGGTTATATACATTAGGTGAACAGTATAATCTCCTCTACAACCTATGGGTTATATACAGGAGGTGAACAGTATAATCTCCTCTACAGCCTATGGGTTATATACAGGAGGTGATCAGTATAATCTCCTCTACAGCCTATGGGTTATATACAGGAGGTGAACAGTATAATCTCCTCTACAGCCTATGGGTTATATACATTAGGTGAACAGTATAATCTCCTCTACAACCTATGGGTTATATACAGGAGGTGAACAGTATAATCTCCTCTACAGCCTATGGGTTATATACAGGAGGTGATCAGTATAATCTCCTCTACAGCCTATGGGTTATATACAGGAGGTGAACAGTATAATCTCCTCTACAGCCTATGGGTTATATACAGGAGGTGAACAGTATAATCTCCTCTACCGCCTATGGGTTATATACAGGAGGTGAACAGTATAATCTCCTCTACAGCCTATGGGTTATATACAGGAGGTGAACAGTATAATCTCCTCTACAGCCTATGGGTTATATACAGGAGGTGAACAGTATAATCTCCTCTACAGCCTATGGGTTATATACAGTAGGGGAACAGTATAATCTCCTCTACAACCTATGGGTTATATACAGGAGGTGAACAGTATAATCTCCTCTACAGCCTATGGGTTATATACAGGAGGTGATCAGTATAATCTCCTCTACAGCCTATGGGTTATATACAGGAGGTGAACAGTATAATCTCCTCTACAGCCTATGGGTTATATACAGGAGGTGAACAGTATAATCTCCTCTACAGCATATGGGTTATATACAGGAGGGGAACAGTATAATCTCCTCTACAGCCTATGGGTTATATACAGGAGGTGAACAGTATAATCTCCTCTACAGCCTATGGGTTATATACAGGAGGTGAACAGTATAATCTCCTCTACAACCTATGGGTTATATACAGGAGGTGAACAGTATAATCTCCTCTACAGCATATGGGTTATATACAGGAGGTGAACAGTATAATCTCCTCTACAACCTATGGGTTATATACAGGAGGTGAACAGTATAATCTCCTCTACAACCTATGGGTTATATACAGGAGGTGAACAGTATAATCTCCTCTACAGCCTATGGGTTATATACAGGAGGTGAACAGTATAATCTCCTCTACAACCTATGGGTTATATACAGGAGGTGAACAGTATAATCTCCTCTACAACCTATGGGTTATATACAGGAGGTGAACAGTATAATCTCCTCTACAGCCTATGGGTTATATACAGGAGGTGAACAGTATAATCTCCTCTACAACCTATGGGTTATATACAGGAGGTGAACAGTATAATCTCCTCTACAACCTATGGGTTATATACAGGAGGTGAACAGTATAATCTCCTCTACAGCCTATGGGTTATATACAGGAGGTGAACAGTATAATCTCCTCTACAGCCTATGGGTTATATACAGGAGGTGAACAGTATAATCTCCTCTACAGCCTATGGGTTATATACAGGAGGTGAACAGTATAATCTCCTCTACAGCCTATGGGTTATATACAGGAGGTGAACAGTATAATCTCCTCTACAGCCTATGGGTTATATACAGGAGGTGAACAGTATAATCTCCTCTACAGCCTATGGGTTATATACAGGAGGTGAACAGTATAATCTCCTCTACAGCCTATGGGTTATATACAGGAGGTGAACAGTATAATCTCCTCTACAGCCTATGGGTTATATACAGGAGGTGAACAGTATAATCTCCTCTACAGCCTATGGGTTATATACAGGAGGGGAACAGTATAATCTCCTCTACAACCTATGGGTTATATACAGGAGGTGAACAGTATAATCTTCTCTACAACCTATGGGTTATATACAGGAGGTGAACAGTATAATCTTCTCTACAACCTATGGGTTATATACAGGAGGTGAACAGTATAATCTTCTCTACAGCCTATGGGTTATATACAGGAGGTGAACAGTATAATCTCCTCTACAGCCTATGGTTATATACAGGAGGTGAACAGTATAATCTCCTCTACAGCCTATGGGTTATATACAGGAGGTGAACAGTATAATCTCCTCTACAGCCTATGGGTTATATACAGGAGGTGAACAGTATAATCTCTTCTACAGCCTATGGGTTATATACAGGAGGTGAACAGTATAATCTCCTCTACAGCCTATGGGTTATATACAGGAGGTGAACAGTATAATCTCCTCTACAGCCTATGGGTTATATACAGGAGGTGAACAGTATAATCTCCTCTACAGCCTATGGGTTATATACAGGAGGGGAACAGTATATTCTACTCTACAGCCTATGGGTTATATACATGAGGTGAACAGTATAATCTCCTCTACAACCTATGGGTTATATACAGGAGGTGAACAGTATAATCTCCTCTACACCCTATGGGTTATATACAGGAGGTGAACAGTATAATCTCCTCTACAGCCTATGGGTTATATACAGGAGGTGAACAGTATAATCTCCTCTACAGCCTATGGGTTATATACAGGAGGTGAACAGTATAATCTCCTCTACAGCCTATGGGTTATATACAGGAGGTGAACAGTATAATCTCCTCTACAACCTATGGGTTATATACAGGAGGTGAACAGTATAATCTCCTCTACAGCCTATGGGTTATATACAGGAGGGGAACAGTATAATCTCCTCTACAGCCTATGGGTTATATACAGGGGGTGAACAGTATAATCTCCTCTACAGCCTATGGGTTATATACAGGAGGTGAACAGTATAATCTCCTCTACAACCTATGGGTTATATACAGGAGGTGAACAGTATAATCTCCTCTACAGCCTATGGGTTATATACAGGAGGTGAACAGTATAATCTCCTCTACAGCCTATGGGTTATATACAGGAGGTGAACAGTATAATCTCCTCTACACCCTATGGGTTATATACAGGAGGTGAACAGTATAATCTCCTCTACAACCTATGGGTTATATACAGGAGGGGAACAGTATAATCTCCTCTACAACCTATGGGTTATATACAGGAGGTGAACAGTATAATCTCCTCTACAGCCTATGGGTTATATACAGGAGGTGAACAGTATAATCTCTTCTACAACCTATGGGTTATATACAGGAGGTGAACAGTATAATCTCCTCTACAGCCTATGGGTTATATACATTAGGTGAACAGTATAATCTCCTCTACAGCCTATGGGTTATATACAGGAGGTGAACAGTATAATCTCCTCTACAGCCTATGGGTTATATACAGGAGGTGAACAGTATAATCTCCTCTACAGCCTATGGGTTATATACAGGAGGTGAACAGTATAATCTCCTCTACAGCCTATGGGTTATATACAGGAGGTGAACAGTATAATCTCCTCTACAGCCTATGGGTTATATACAGGAGGTGAACAGTATAATCTCCTCTACAGCCTATGGGTTATATACAGGAGGTGAACAGTATAATCTCCTCTACAGCATATGGATTATATACAGGAGGTGAACAGTATAATCTCCTCTACAGCCTATGGGTTATATACAGGAGGGGAACAGTATAATCTCCTCTACAGCCTATGGGTTATATACAGGAGGTGAACAGTATAATCTCCTCTACAACCTATGGGTTATATACAGGAGGTGAACAGTATAATCTCCTCTACAGCCTATGGGTTATATACAGGAGGAGAACAGTATAATCTCCTCTACAGCCTATGGGTTATATACAGGAGGTGAACAGTATAATCTCCTCTACAGCCTATGGGTTATATACAGGAGGGGAACAGTATAATCTCCTCTACAACCTATGGGTTATATACAGTAGGGGAACAGTATAATCTCCTCTACAGCCTATGGGTTATATACAGGGGGTGAACAGTATAATCTCCTCTACAACCTATGGGTTATATACAGGAGGGGAACAGTCTAATCTCCTCTACAGCCTATGGGTTATATACAGGAGGGGAACAGTATAATCTCCTCTACAGCCTATGGGTTATATACAGGAGGTGAACAGTATAATCTCCTCTACAACCTATGGGTTATATACAGTAGGTGAACAGTATAATCTCCACTACAACCTATGGGTTATATACAGGAGGTGAACAGTATAATCTCCTCTACAACCTATGGGTTATATACAGTAGGTGAACAGTATAATCTCCACTACAACCTATGGGTTATATACAGGAGGTGAACAGTATAATCTCCTCTACAACCTATGGGTTATATACAGGAGGTGAACAGTATAATCTCATCTACAACCTATGGGTTATATACAGGAGGTGAACAGTATAATCTCCTCTACAGCCTATGGGTTATATACAGGAGGTGAACAGTATAATCTCCTCTACAACCTATGGGTTATATACAGGAGGTGAACAGTATAATCTCCTCTACAGCCTATGGGTTATATACAGGAGGTGAACAGTATAATCTCCTCTACAGCCTATGGGTTATATACAGGAGGTGAACAGTATAATCTCCTCTACAGCCTATGGGTTATATACAGGAGGGGAACAGTATAATCTCCTCTACAGCCTATGGGTTATATACAGGAGGTGAACAGTATAATCTCCTCTACAGCCTATGGGTTATATACAGGAGGTGAACAGTATAATCTCCTCTACAGCCTATGGGTTATATACAGGAGGTGAACAGTATAATCTCCTCTACAGCCTATGGGTTATATACAGGAGGTGAACAGTATAATCTCCTCTACAGCCTATGGGTTATATACAGGAGGTGAACAGTATAATCTCCTCTACAGCCTATGGGTTATATACAGGAGGTGAACAGTATAATCTCCTCTACAGCCTATGGGTTATATACAGGAGGTGAACAGTATAATCTCCTCTACAGCCTATGGGTTATATACAGGAGGTGAACAGTATAATCTCCTCTACAACCTATGGGTTATATACAGGAGGTGAACAGTATAATCTCATCTACAACCTATGGGTTATATACAGGAGGTGAACAGTATAATCTCATCTACAACCTATGGGTTATATACAGGAGGTGAACAGTATAATCTCCTCTACAGCCTATGGGTTATATACAGGAGGTGAACAGTATAATCTCCTCTACAGCCTATGGGTTATATACAGGAGGTGAACAGTATAATCTCCTCTACAGCCTATGGGTTATATACAGGAGGTGAACAGTATAATCTCCTCTACAGCCTATGGGTTATATACAGGAGGTGAACAGTATAATCTCCTCTACAACCTATGGGTTATATACAGGAGGTGAACACTATAATCTCTTCTACAGCCTATGGGTTATATACAGGAGGTGAACAGTATAATCTCCTCTACAGCCTATGGGTTATATACAGGAGGTGAACAGTATAATCTCCTCTACAGCCTATGGGTTATATACAGGAGGTGAACAGTATAATCTCCTCTACAACCTATGGGTTATATACAGGAGGTGAACAGTATAATCTCCTCTACAGCCTATGGGTTATATACAGGAGGGGAACAGTATAATCTCCTCTACAGCCTATGGGTTATATACAGGAGGTGAACAGTATAATCTCCTCTACAGCCTATGGGTTATATACAGGAGGTGAACAGTATAATCTCCTCTACAACCTATGGGTTATATACAGGAGGTGAACAGTATAATCTCCTCTACAACCTATGGGTTATATACAGGAGGTGAACAGTATAATCTCCTCTACAGCCTATGGGTTATATACAGGAGGTGAACAGTATAATCTCCTCTACAGCCTATGGGTTATATACAGGAGGTGAACAGTATAATCTCCTCTACAGCCTATGGGTTATATACAGGAGGTGAACAGTATAATCTCCTCTACAACCTATGGGTTATATACAGGAGGTGAACAGTATAATCTCTTCTACAACCTATGGGTTATATACAGGAGGTGAACAGTATAATCTCCTCTACAGCCTATGGGTTATATACAGGAGGTGAACAGTATAATCTCCTCTACAACCTATGGGTTATATACAGGAGGTGAACAGTATAATCTCCTCTACAGCCTATGGGTTATATACAGGAGGTGAACAGTATAATCTCCTCTACAGCCTATGGGTTATATACAGGAGGTGAACAGTATAATCTCCTCTACAGCCTATGGGTTATATACAGGAGGTGAACAGTATAATCTCCTCTACAGCCTATGGGTTATATACAGGAGGTGAACAGTATAATCTCCTCTACAACCTATGGGTTATATACAGGAGGTGAACAGTATAATCTTCTCTACAGCCTATGGGTTATATACAGGAGGTGAACAGTATAATCTTCTCTACAGCCTATGGGTTATATACAGGAGGTGAACAGTATAATCTTCTCTACAGCCTATGGGTTATATACAGGAGGTGAACAGTATAATCTCCTCTACAGCCTATGGGTTATATACAGGAGGTGAACAGTATAATCTCCTCTACAGCCTATGGGTTATATACAGGAGGTGAACAGTATAATCTCCTCTACAGCCTATGGGTTATATACAGGAGGTGAACAGTATAATCTCCTCTACAGCCTATGGGTTATATACAGGAGGTGAACAGTATAATCTCCTCTACAACCTATGGGTTATATACAGGAGGGGAACAGTATAATCTCCTCTACAACCTATGGGTTATATACAGGAGGTGAACAGTATAATCTCCTCTACAACCTATGGGTTATATACAGGAGGTGAACAGTATAATCTCTTCTACAACCTATGGGTTATATACAGGAGGTGAACAGTATAATCTCCTCTACAGCCTATGGGTTATATACAGGAGGTGAACAGTATAATCTCCTCTACAACCTATGGGTTATATACAGGAGGTGAACAGTATAATCTCCTCTACAGCCTATGGGTTATATACAGGAGGTGAACAGTATAATCTCCTCTACAGCCTATGGGTTATATACAGGAGGTGAACAGTATAATCTCCTCTACAGCCTATGGGTTATATACAGGAGGTGAACAGTATAATCTCCTCTACAGCCTATGGGTTATATACAGGAGGTGAACAGTATAATCTCCTCTACAACCTATGGGTTATATACAGGAGGTGAACAGTATAATCTTCTCTACAGCCTATGGGTTATATACAGGAGGTGAACAGTATAATCTTCTCTACAGCCTATGGGTTATATACAGGAGGTGAACAGTATAATCTTCTCTACAGCCTATGGGTTATATACAGGAGGTGAACAGTATAATCTCCTCTACAGCCTATGGGTTATATACAGGAGGTGAACAGTATAATCTCCTCTACAGCCTATGGGTTATATACAGGAGGTGAACAGTATAATCTCCTCTACAGCCTATGGGTTATATACAGGAGGTGAACAGTATAATCTCCTCTGCAGCCTATGGGTTATATACAGGAGGTGAACAGTATAATCTCCTCTACAGCCTATGGGTTATATACAGGAGGTGAACAGTATAATCTCATCTACAGTCTATGGGTTATATACAGGAGGTGAACAGTATAATATCCTCTACAGCCTATGGGTTATATACAGGAGGTGAACAGTATAATCTCCTCTACAGCCTATGGGTTATATACAGGAGGTGAACAGTATAATCTCCTCTACAGCCTATGGGTTATATACAGGAGGTGAACAGTATAATCTCCTCTACAGCCTATGGGTTATATACAGGAGGTGAACAGTATAATCTCCTCTACAGCCTATGGGTTATATACAGGAGGTGAACAGTATAATCTCCTCTACAGCCTATGGGTTATATACAGGAGGTGAACAGTATAATCTCCTCTACAGCCTATGGGTTATATACAGGAGGGGAACAGTATAATCTCCTCTACAGCCTATGGGTTATATACAGGAGGTGAACAGTATAATCTCTTCTACAACCTATGGGTTATATACAGGAGGTGAACAGTATAATCTCCTCTACAGCCTATGGGTTATATACATTAGGTGAACAGTATAATCTCCTCTACAGCCTATGGGTTATATACAGGAGGTGAACAGTATAATCTCCTCTACAACCTATGGGTTATATACAGGAGGGGAACAGTCTAATCTCCTCTACAGCCTATGGGTTATATACAGGAGGTGAACAGTATAATCTCATCTACAACCTATGGGTTATATACAGGAGGTGAACAGTATAATCTCCTCTACAGCCTATGGGTTATATACAGGAGGTGAACAGTATAATCTCCTCTACAACCTATGGGTTATATACAGGAGGGGAACAGTATAATCTCCTCTACAGCCTATGGGTTATATACAGGAGGTGAACAGTATAATCTCCTCTACAACCTATGGGTTATATACAGGAGGGGAACAGTATAATCTCCTCTACAACCTATGGGTTATATACAGGAGGTGAACAGTATAATCTCCTCTACAACCTATGGGTTATATACAGGAGGTGAACAGTATAATCTCCTCTACAGCCTATGGGTTATATACAGGAGGTGAACAGTATAATCTCCTCTACAGCCTATGGGTTATATACAGGAGGTGAACAGTATAATCTCCTCTACAGCCTATGGGTTATATACAGGAGGTGAACAGTATAATCTCCTCTACAGCCTATGGGTTATAAGGGAAGTATAATCCTACAGCCTATGGGTTATATACAGGAGGTGAACAGTATAATCTCCTCTACAGCCTATGGGTTATATACAGGAGGTGAACAAGTATAATCTCCTCTACAGCCTATGGGTTATATACAGGAGGTGAACAGTATAATCTCCTCTACAACCTATGGGTTATATACAGGAGGTGAACAGTATAATCTCCTCTACAACCTATGGGTTATATACAGGAGGTGAACAGTATAATCTCCTCTACAGCCTATGGGTTATATACAGGAGGTGAACAGTATAATCTCCTCTACAACCTATGGGTTATATACAGGAGGTGAACAGTATAATCTCCTCTACAGCCTATGGGTTATATACAGGAGGTGAACAGTATAATCTCCTCTACAACCTATGGGTTATATACAGGAGGTGAACAGTATAATCTTCTCTACAGCCTATGGGTTATATACAGGAGGTGAACAGTATAATCTTCTCTACAGCCTATGGGTTATATACAGGAGGTGAACAGTATAATCTCCTCTACAGCCTATGGGTTATATACAGGAGGTGAACAGTATAATCTCCTCTACAGCCTATGGGTTATATACAGGAGGTGAACAGTATAATCTCCTCTACAACCTATGGGTTATATACAGGAGGTGAACAGTATAATCTCCTCTACAGCCTATGGGTTATATACAGGAGGTGAACAGTATAATCTCCTCTACAGCCTATGGGTTATATACAGGAGGTGAACAGTATAATCTCCTCTACAAGCCTATGGGTTATATACAGGAGGTGAACAGTATAATCTCCTCTACAACCTATGGGTTATATACAGGAGGTGAACAGTATAATCTCCTCTACAACCTATGGGTTATATACAGGAGGTGAACAGTATAATCTCCTCTACAGCCTATGGGTTATATACAGGAGGTGAACAGTATAATCTCCTCTACAAGCCTATGGGTTATATACAGGAGGTGAACAGTATAATCTCCTCTACAACCTATGGGTTATATACAGGAGGTGAACAGTATAATCTCCTCTACAGCCTATGGGTTAT